>NW_026853350.1:0-157256 GCF_026571515.1 Ruditapes philippinarum
AGAAAAAAGAAAGAAAGAAAGAAAGAAGAAAGAAAGAAAGAAGAAAGAAAGAAGAAAAGAAAGAAGAAGAAAAAAAAGAAAGAAGAAAGAAAGAAACTGAAAAACTAACAAAACAAGCAAAACAATTATGCTGCATTCTTATTAAATACAAGTTTCAAAAAAATACATTTTTTTTCTTCTAAGGTCAGTCAAGGATTTATATTCTTGTTGGTGGATATATATTCAATCTACGGCTAGAAACATTTAACCCCCCACCCCCGCCTAAATAATTTCAAAGATATAAAGCTATTTATTTCATTAGGTTATAAGTAATTTAGTAATGTCGATTACCAAGTAAAATACATCGTAATATCGCCACCTTAGTGCAATAACTGGTTAACTCCTGTTAAATTTAGAGGGACTTAACCCATTACTGCACTTAAGTGGAGATAATTTCTCCACTAACTAGGAGTTTTTACTCAGTATTTATTCACTTAATTAAAAGCGTTCATTATGTCATGAAGCGAAAAAAATCTGTGTTATCTGACCACTTTAGACACGGAAAATGACGGAGTTTAAACAAAAGATTTGACTTACATGCTCAAATCGCTAGTCTTAGCTAATCTTGCTTTATTTACTGCTGTCGAAATAGAGTCCATTTCTGCAGCACCCGTCAATTGAGCAGCTATCTTCTCTCTGAAAAATCAAAATAATTTAAACATGATAACATATAATATGCACAAGTTTGCTTCATTAAAAAGAAGCATGCGAGAGGTCTGTTTGCATCTGTTGAAGATTTGTTTATTTCGAAAATATTTGGAGATATAAAAGGAACAAGAGATTTTCCAAAACGCATAAAGTATGTTAATCAAGCAATTTTAAGTCCCAGTTTTACATTAATAATGTATATATCATTTGATTGGAATAAACAATATATACTGCTTCATGCCTCCAACCACACTATGGCAAGAAAATCAAATTTGTTTGGGGTCCGCCTGGTCTCCTTGCCACTGGTTCTTGTTGCTGAATCATGTGGTGGTTGCGTTCATTGAACGCCGCTTTTCCTTGTTTATCTTACATATCATATTTTTTAGAAAAAGTTGTGCCATTTTCCGCCATTTGCGCAAAAAAAAATCTCCGTTGCGTAATTTAGTCATATCAGTTCAAAGTGAAAGTAGCAGCAAATTTTCGTACAAGTTCCGTTCTCTCGTCATATAAAGTGCATCCTTATGGGAGGGCCGATCGCTAATGTACTTGGGCCCAACCATTTTGCTATTTGTTATTTCGAAATCAATTTGTTTCTCTGTATATTTACATGTATATATAAGCAATAAAATATGATTAAATTAAACTAATAATAGTGCATGGCGATATTGTTGCTATAATATCGTGCCCTGCTTATCCCGCCCCTTGTATGAACCCGACACCTGTTTAATGAGTACTCTTTGTAAACGGGTTGATACTTTTGGAGTTCAGTGATTTTTGAAATCTTAAATTCTGCATATTTAATTTTCAATTATTCGAACTGAATTATAAGTTGAAACTTTTACGAAACTTCGATGATTTTAATTTCAAACACAGTCTGGTAAGACTTATAAGTGTCGTATTTTAATTATCTGCAGTCTTCTAACATATATTAATTAAAAGTAGAAATACCACGCTAGTTAGCAAAAAAAAGAACTTGTCCTTACAAATATTTTCAATTACCCCTTGAAATGTTACTTTTCATAAATTTCTAAAAGTGTTGCATCCTATTTTGTGCAAAAACCTCGAATATGTTTAGTATATGCAATAAAATAATCTAGTTGAATACATTTACTTACGGTGTCAGGTCTTTTAAGACCTGGTCAGCCGCCGCTTGTCCAATTTCACCTGTTTCTTCAGCTTTGAAATTATTCTGCCTATTCAATATAATACTTGATGCACCATCTTCTAGCGTCCTTCTTTCGAATGCATCTTCCTCTTGGTTGCAAGGCGGTGACTCATTAGGCGTTGTTCCCTGGCTGACAGCCGCCCCGAGTAGCGTCATGATCACTATACCAGCGCCCAGTAACAGATACCGACTGCTGCATGTTTGAAACTGAGACATATAAAAAAACGAAACCATTTTTTTTTCCAGAAAATACAATTCTGATGACAACGCACCATATGACAAATTGCGTATAATACTATCAAATGTATGTATTAAATTACTTAACTATCAACCGAAACAAATGTTGAAATAAAATAGACATTTAGGCTTTTAAATTACAGATAGCAAAGAAATATAAAATCTGAGAATATTGTTTTTCCCCAGTTTAGTGAAAAGCGTTACAACGCTTTTTAGGTTTGGGTTATTTTTCACATTAAGAATAAATATTCTGGAAAACGGAGTAAGGCGAATGATCTGCCATTTTACACACAAGTTATTGGTCTTGACCTTCATCAAATGAGCATTAATCTCGAAAAATTATTTTCAGTCATGTCAAAAACTTCAGTTGAGGTCCCTTTAATATGAAAACATTAGCACGTCCATATAAGAGTAGAATATTCTTAAATGGGGTGTTACTGGTATATAATTAGCTAAAGGAAGTAAGAAACAAATGAATGATATAATTTTAAAACAGAGAAACTAGCCCTAAAAGTCAATTTTGTATACTATGATTATTTAAGTATTTAAACATATAAAAAATATAAGAAAACAGAACTATTATATACAGATAAATCCTACCTTTGCCATTCTCATTCGACTTCAGTGACGGCTCTTCGAATCAAAGTGCGTTCAGTAACATACACACGCATTATATGTCAACTGAAAGTAGTCCCTGAAATAAGCCATGCGCAGAAAAAAAGTCCGCAGTTTTAACCCTTACAATTTATATGTGGTATCAAAATTTAAATCAGTTGATAAACATTAAATAAGAGGTTCGTTTTTTTAGGCAAAGTTGGTTATGAAACTCCTATTTTTGAACGTAACAAGAAAAATCACATGTTTACTCCAGGGCTTTAGATTTAGTTTAAACATTTATTCCCAAAAGTATTATATAATTTTTATACATACAATAAACGACAGACCAAATATTTTACATAAGGGAAAAGGATAAGAACGAAAGAGGAATCTCATAGAATCCTTCTCATTTGAACCTGTCAAGGGCAAGCCGTTGTATCATTGAGCATTTTACATTCATTGCTAAGTACTGTTTGGTTCAAGGAACAGATTCGAAAGTGTTTCAATAAGCTTATAGCTTCCAACACAATCGAACTAAAATGAATTTGTATAAAATAATTTAAGTTGTCTGAAAATACCAAACTGCCGATTTTGCAAACATAGTTTATTAGTACGTATTTAAAAAATTTAATTGATCAAGTGTTGCGTAGCTACGGAGCCCCTAAAGTGACATTTTCCACACTTTTTTCACTGAGATTTAATTCGTTTTTACGAACTTTAAATTCGTTTTTACGAAATAATAATTCGTAATTACGAAATGTTTAATATTCGTTTTTACGAAATATTATTTCGTAATTACGAAATATTAATTCGTAAAAACGAAATATTATCTCGTAATTACGAAATATCAATTCGTAAAAACGAAATATTAATTCGTAATTACGAAATATTAATTCGTTTTTATATTAATTCGTTTTTACGAAATAATAATTCGTTTTTACGAAATATTTATTCGTTTTTACGAAATCTTATTTAAGGTCATTGTGAGCTTGACAAAGAAACTACTGATCTCACAAAGGAATCATTTACAAGCCTGCATCAACCTTGCGATTATAAGCCGAATGGTTCTCAAGTTATTATAATTATTTAAGTGAGTGAGAAGTCATTCTCTATCCAAAATGGCCTCTTTTTCCCCATTGTCAGATACATGTTCCTATCAGCAATGTTTTAATTTTTGAGGCAATAAATCTTTTTTGACATGTTTCTTAAAATAAGAAACATGCTATATTATTACTTTCTTTTATAATATTCATTAGTAAAACTAAAGGGGCGAGGTGGGTCCGTGTTCGGATTTGAAGGACCCCCATTTTAACAAAAAATTTCCTAGCGCGTTTACTATCACGGCTGTGGCGGTAACGCTATAGCCAGGCGATTATTTTAATTTATATACAACAGTGTTAAGTTATAAAACTTGGGGAGAAAAAAATCACTATCTATATTGCATTTACATGCCTTATATTCAGTCAGGAAGTTAGTTTCGAGGCCTTATAAATAACTATTACCAAAATTCTTTGAAACCCTAGAAAAAATTTAATTCGTTTTTACGAAATATTATTTCGTATTTACTAATTATTATTTCGTTATTACGAAATAACATTTCGTTTTTACGAATTAATATTTTGTAATTATGAAATAATATTTCGTAAAAATGAATTAATAATATTTCGTAATTACGAAATAATATTTCGTAAACACGAATTATTATTTCGTTATTACGAATTGATATTTCATAATTACGAAATAATGATTCGTAATTACGAAATAATATTTCGTAATTTCGAATTAATATTTCGTAAAAACGAATTAATATTTCGTAAAAACGAATAAATATTTCGTAATTACGACTAAATATTTCGTAAAAACGAATTAATATTTCGTAAAAACGAATTAAGTTCCGGGGAAAAAAGTACGGAAAATGTCACCTTACGTAGCCGTGCGACCAATTTAATTTTGTAAAAACGTACTAATAAATTTTAACCAGTTTATTGTTTTAGATTATTTTTATAAATAGTCGATTTACAAGATTGATTAACAGTTTGCTGATTTACCAAAGTAAATGTGTAACGATTCATTTGAAATACTGCAATCCTTTTGCACAAAAAATAATTTCAAACGCTAAACGGTGATTAACGACTAAAATATCCCTACTGTTTTATCTAAAACTCTCATGTAAGCGAAATACCAGCAAAACATCGCATAAATACGCACAATTGCAATATTTTTTTATAATAATTGTGCGTGTTATGCATAATTATTTATCACATACTCATGCCGATTTTGCGGCTCCGCAAAAATGGTAATTCACCAATTTTGCATCATTAACTAAAATTTCACTTTAAAGAGATGTTCGTAGTTGTATTTTAATTGTAGGCTGTATTTTGAAGCGAAAAAATTGCGGAGCGTGTTAATACATATTAATGTATCTAGTTTTTAGTCATTTCAAACAAAATGAGTAATAAACAAAAACTCACCCTTTTCATTCAAAGATGGGTGCGTTTAGGATACGACGCATTTCTGTTTTCCTGTCCTGAACATCGGGGTGGAACCCCATATGGATCTCAAAATTGAGCATCGGTTAAAATATATGTGAATTTCTGTTTTATCCAGATGTGGTGTATAACTCGATGTGTGAAGGAGGGTAGAATCACATTTCGATTTTCAGCTCTGGATTTTATATAAATGTTTTCAAAGTTGAAAACTTACCCTGCGACTGGCCAATTTATTGCTTCACATATCGAGTTATACATTGTACATCACATCTGGATGAGCGGAAATTCACATACATTTTTACCGATGCTCAATTTTTGAGGTCCATATGGGGTTCCACCCCTATAAGCAGTTCGGGTCAGTAGCTGTCATTGCCGCATATGTCCACATTTATCACCGTATTACATGCAGCAATCGCAACTAATCGGCCCTTTCCATCAACTTACAACTATTTTAAATCCGTATTTAATTAACTCCGAGATTATTAATATAGCCGAGGATGTTCCGATTGCGTATTACAGCCGCCAGTGATGACATATCGCTGCAGTGCTAAATCTAAAATTTACTGATTACTACAGGTAAATGATAAACTGGATTTATGTATTTTTATTGTGCTAATAAGTTCAATTTCATTGCTAAAGTCTTACTGTCCATTGACCGGAGATACTATACGATATTTTTGGACTCGTTTCCAAATTTCTTAAAATATTTTGAGCGGTCAAAAAATGACAGCTTCGGATAAATTCGTGAAAATGTGCCAAATATCAAACGAGTGTATGCTACAGGCGTCTAAACTAGCCCGATGATGTTCCATGTTGGTTTGCTGAAATATCAAATTGCATTTATACATCCCCGACAGAGCCCAGGTGTTTTCCGGTTCAGTACCTAGCATTCGGGGTGTTATGGTTGATTGTTTGTTTCTTTATGTCAAGATTTGCCACTTTGTTGTACTCAAAATGATTACAATACATATCTGAATATGGAGTAACTATTTTTCGCTAGGGTCGTAACGTATACGACTAGGTCGGAAAAAATACACTGTTAAGTACAACTAAAATACAAACAATTCTCATATCTTGTCATAAAAAATAAGGTAATATTTAGAATCAATTTTAAACTTTTACGCCCCTTAGTCAAATACTGTCCTCGACACAAATCAGCCACCATTATTAAAAGTAGGACAACCTGAGTATACAAAACCAGTGCGTTATTTGGCAAAACTGTCCCAAAACAAAGTGTGAAACTTATCTCCAACACATAATGCAAAACATCTATGTAGTACGTTTTTGAAACGTTTATGTTTTTCAGAAATAAAATACCGGAAGTATATACATGAAATGAAAAGTGAAAAGAAATGTAAACTCAAAATTTTCCAAAAAAATATATATAATCTTCATAAAAAATTTCAAAGCGCTCTTAAAAGACCAAAACTCACAACCCGCTTGAATTGCATTACTATAGACCTTTTTACAATACGATTTTTCCATAGCAACCGATGTTGCATTTCGCGCATGCGCATTCTCCTTAGGGCAAAAGCGCATAGCGATAGACTACATTTAGCGTACTTGAAGGCTATAAAAGACGTGATTGTAAGTTATGTCACCCAGACAACAGAATTTTTGTGATGAATTAAAGCGGTAAGTACTTCAAACGTGAATTGATATTTATAACAGATATACAAAGTTAGCGGGTCTAATAATTCAATGACCAAAAGTCCTGTTCAAGGTATCATACAATGACTTTTCATCAGTAATTTAAAGTGTTAAAGATACAATTCTATTACCCATGTATTACATAATATTACACAATCGATATTCCTTTGAAAGTGGATTGGCAAGGCGGTAAATGTCAAACGGATTGACACGTGATCGAGTGGCCGCTTAATTGTTATTTGCCAGCTATAGTTTTCAGTATCATTCAACCGGGACGTTTTAGTAATATGACATAGTTAATCACGTAAAATTATGAAATTATCGTAATTTAAGTTACTTTTTAAGTTTATACCACCAATGTTTATTAATTTTGTGAAGTGACAAAAAGTGTACGTGACGTGCATTTTAATGTTTTACGAGAAACCGGATAAAATGTGTGTTATATCATTGCCCATCTTAACCTATCAAGGGTTTGAAATATCTATGTGTCTTAAAACGTTTCTGCTTGGCATCACAGTCAAGTTGGATAAATGATAATATTAGGTAAGCTGTAAACTAAAAATGCATTAATTATCACGTGTTCCGACTTGTTTTCAGAATAATAATTAACCTCTATTTTATATGTTATAAAATTTCTTTAGTTTTTATGAGAACAATTTCAACAACAATTAAATTGACTTCTTTATTTGATAATACATATATTTCGACATTTTTTACAACAATTATCTCATTGTCATGTCTGTGAATGTAAGGGGGGATTCTTAAACAATCGTTTTCCATGCCTTTTTGGGGCAATTTTGGCCACAAAGCTATAAATGTATCTTTTATATTTGTGTAAAAAGCTATTTTATATGATTTCCTAATTTTTACCTCAAGCCAACTCGGAAATATCTATGAACTTCTACTAGATTTCTATGTAGGGCAACGTTTTTTTTTGCCCTACGCAGATTGCACAGGCGCGAGAAAATACTACTTCCGGTCAATTTTTTATAGCAACGGACCGCGTCGTAAAAAGGTTTATAGTTATATATAAACAAACTTAAGACATATTGTAATAATTAGCCTCCTTATTAATAAGGAAATTGCTTACATTTTAAGATCCACCCTAAATTAAAAGGGTCCCTTTCGTCCCTTTCTCAAATGAGAATGTGGGAATCGTGTGATACATGATGTATGTGATCGCCCGGTCGAAAATCTGTCACTAATGAAGAATATGTTAAGATTTTAATTTGAATAAACTTAAATTGAACCAAAATTCCTAATTTGGCTTTTCTTATCTCCTAATTAGTAGTATGGTTAGTATAGTTGTTTTATATCGCCTAATTAGGAATAAAAAATCTTAATTAGTCCGATAATTTTCGAAATATCTCTCATTCGAGTAACAAAGTTCAATTATGGCATTTTCTTTTAATGTGGCATTTAATAAACTTAATTAGAAATTTTGTTAACATCGAAGAATATGTAAAATATGTACTGCAAATATTTCAATCGCAACTTTCCGGCCCTTTTCGTCAGTCTTCGGATAAGGACCTCGAACACAAAAGTATGAATACACAGAACGGATGCGGGATTTCGGTTGAAAAAATTAAAAAGTAAACAAATAGTAAAAAAAATGCTGGGGGTTGTTGAAAAGTTTTTTAAAGCTTTTACTTGTCCCCTTTTTCTTTTTTAAAAAACTACTTTTTAATTTAAATTTTTTTCCCCTTTTTTTTGTTTTTTTTTGTTTTTTCTAGTTTTTTTGCCACTTGGAAACCTGAAAGGGAATTTTTTATTGATAACTTTCTTGTGGTCCCCTTTTTTTTCTTGGGGCGTGGGCGGTTTTTGCCCTTCATTTTAATGCCCAAACCCTTCCCCTTTTTTGATTTTTGTTTTTTTATAAAGATTTTCTGGGGGATAAGGTAAATCTTATTCCCAAAAATTTATGAATGTGTATTAAAAATTTATTAAAGCCTTTGTAAATTGTTTCGAAAATACTGGATATTGTTTTGAAATTTAAAGAGCTACTTTCTTTAGTATTTAAAACACATGAACGAAAATATTATAGTGATTATACCGTCATCAAACGTTAAAGGTCCCCAAAGACATTTTCTTTGGAATTTAATACTAAGTGTTAGCACTAACAAATAAGAGAGGTACACCAGATTGCTTGCAAAATCTTTATCGGAAGGATAACTTGGTTCACAAAACAAAACGCACCTTTTTATTTATACCTAGGAAGATTTCAAGTAGTAGACAAATTTATGAAAGAGAAATAGGGGATGCTACTTATTAAATTATTTGCCCCTAAAAGAGGGCTTATTTTACTCGTTTAGATTATTTTCAAAAGCAAAAAGTCTAAAAAAACAAAGGTTTACTGATATTAAGACGTAAAACCTGACGTATAGAATTAATTTACCTGTGAAACTGGAGTGAAAATGTGTTACTTAAAGTCGTTAGTTTATCCGTTTTTTCAGTGCCTTCAGCACTTTGATCTAATCTGTAGTAAAACTAAACTTTATCATTTTCACCGAAAAATCATTAAATTCTAAACAAGTTTCTAACAGAATCATGAACATTTATTGTATCATCGTTTGGGGACCTTTCTGTTGAAAACGTGTCAGAGTTAAATCGTATACACATACATGCACTGTGCGTTAACTGGAGTGCTGGTATTAGTTACCTGCGGGTAAATAATACCTGCACCCAAGAGCATGCCCATTGATTGACTTATTTTTTCTGCGGTTATTTTAGTCATACCCGATGAATTGTGGGTAACTTCTGTATATGTCTGGGAAAACCACCTTTCATTTTTGCATCAAAAGCTAATGTGAAAATGCATTTTCTAGCGTATTTGTTGTAAAAGGGTTGGTTGAAACGTAAGTTATTGTTATTTTAGTTATACATGTAATGTTGTGATTTGTATTGAACTTTGTTTACATTTTTTTTGGACATCAAATTACCTGTCAGACCTCAGTTGAGCTCCTTTAAATATGCTACATGCTCTTAATCCATTGTTTGAACAGTATAATACACATGTTTGACATTACTTAAGAATTCAATGAATACAGATTTCTGTGGCATAATGCGCCTTTAAATCATGTTCTATCAACGACGCATAGATATCAACAAAAACATTAGGTGCGTCTCGGTCTTGAATGTCTTTTTACAATAATCAACACGCCATTTGACTTAAATTGAACATAAGCTAGAATGTAAGCGTACACGACTTATCTAACGTTAAGTGAACTTTGTGCTGAATTGTGAATCCTCGACAAGTTTCAGCACGACAACAAACTTAAATTCGAGTGGAATATGGCACGAATTGCAGCATGCCATTTAACCTAAATGACTCTTAATAGGTATCACACTGGCCATAGCTTTCGCAGAAGCGGCGGGTCTACCGGTGCGGCGATGGAGAATTCGTCGCAGAAGCGGTGGAAAAACATGGCTGTCGGATAGTTTTTTGCTGGTGTCGGTAAGTTTATGACTTATTTGTACGTTATGTTTTTATGTTTAACTGATAACACCTAGTGAGACTGGAGCCCAAATATGTACTCTTCCAACTTTTTACACGCATGGGGCGCAAATCATGACCAGTTATGCAAACACTTCTGTACAGTTTGACGAGGGGACGCCACTTTTGCCTAATTTTGTTTATAACACTACAAATGTACTCAAAACTACCCCTAGATACACTGGCATCGCATCGTATGTATGATAATTACACAAACCAACCATATTTTGGAACTTTTGGAAATTGATATTACCATTTTAATAAAAGAATTTACAAAAATTGATTACAACGCAGACGGCGGTGGATTCGATTGCAACGCAGTGCGGTGGGCCCGATATCATTTATGTCTTTTTTTTAACGTTAAAGTCACAGACACTTAGGAGTTGAGCTCCAAACGCCTAAAAATACGAATGAAATATATATTTGTTAATCCTAACACATAAAGTTGTTATATATATCAATGAAAGTAAATATACGCTTTTTTCAAACCAGCCTATCGAAGTCATTCGGGATAATGCGGGTTCTCACATTCATAGCGCACCGCATTTAAATACGACAGAGCTGAGTGCCACGCTTGAATTTGTTGAAATATTTTGTAAATAAATAAAACGGCGATAGTTTAAAATTTTTCACATAGTGTGTTTGTATATTGAAGATGAAGTTTGATAATGTTGAAAAAGAAAAATATGATGAAAATATATAATAAGTACCAGTAATATATGTTGGATGACTCGTGTCGCCTATTGACAAAATGATAATGTGAAAATATTGGAAATAGAATCAATTGCAAGGTGATTTGGAGGATGTGCGATTTTTTTTCTAACACATTTTTTTTATCTTGTGTATATTTTTGACGTATAAATATTTACTTTTTCTTCAAAACAGCATATATGTAAGTTTTATTGAAATATATGATAAGTATATGGGCTGGAATTAATAAATATATAATTATTAGGATTTTAAAGCAGCACGCCTCAATAGTCATGTTTATTTTCATGAAAAGTTTGGAAATGTATATAAAATTATGTTTTACTTTTACCACGGTACATGTTCCTCCTTGTTAATTTGTGCCATCCTCAGTAGAGTTAAAATACAAACATAGAAATTTGATTGATAATGTCTGGCAGAGCCAGACGTCTTTATTGTCTAGGAATAGATTATGATATAATCAAAAGATTAACCAGAAACTTCAAATACGCTTTCATATAGAAAACAATTGTAGCAAACGTTATAATAGATGACACAAAGTTGGACAACAAAAACCACCAAACTGTCCAACCAAAGGAGGAACGACAGACCGTGAAAAGCAACGAAAACGAAAGAGCGACAATTTAAATTGTGACTTAAAGATTACAATTACAATTTACAAACAAAAATATACGATAATTTGAACGCGTGCATGTGCAATTCGCTCATAGGCCAATAAACAACATTTTCGTCTACCTTTTTTGTCAGGTATTTTGTAATATTTTATTTCAAAATGCATTCTATAATTTTTTATATTACATACAGCCTATTTATAGCTTTGTACATGTTAAATAAAAATTTGATATAATTTAATGTTAACATGTTAAGTTATATTAAAAAAAATGAAATAAATAAAATAAAAAAAATAGATAAAACAATAAAGCTATAATTAGTGTCACTAACAACAGATCTTATCTCATCTCATCTCATCTTATCAATGTATTAAAATTTTATCACAAACTGTTCATAAGTAAAAATAAAGTTCAAAATAAATTTATGACCAATGTGTTAGTAATACATAGTTAATGATGACTCTTGTGTGTTAAACTACAAAAACATTTTGATTTGTTAAATTGATAAATTCAATTCAATATACGAGTTTAAGCTATAATTAACATTTCAGCGATACATAGTTAACATATACTTCAATTTGTTGAACTAGTGTCCAAACTAGGATTTAATTTGTGAAGACATTTTATAAGTTAAATGAATGCATAGTCTGTAAAGAAAATACAAACTTTAAGTATTTTTTAATTCAATTTATAAGTTAAAATAACCATTTAAGCACTACAAAGTTAACATACATCCCAATATTCTAAACTAGAATCAAAAACAGGGATTGTTTTATAAAAACATATTGATAAGGTACATGATGCATAGATTGAAAATAGAATACAAGATTATTTTATAATTAATGTATACATTATAATTAATTTTTAAACAACCCATACATAGAGGATATTGAATAAGTGTAAGTTCAATACTGAATTTATTGCACGAGTTGAATAAAATTATATTATACGAGCCTCTGTCGAGCATAATATTAATTTATTCAACGACTGCAATAAATTCAGTAATGAACTTACACGAATTTAATATTCTATTTATCACATACCCAAAATAGAGACCGTTTAAAGTGAAATAAGAGTCATTTTTGCGACGGACGCGCCCTCAGGCGCGTTCAGAGCTAAGTCATCTACATGGGAATTCGTTGACTACAATCGCGCAGTGTGTCCTAAACCGATTAACAGCCCAAGAAATAGTACATGAATTTGATCCTTCAAAACTCCCATACTTTGTCTGGATATCTTAAAATCTTCCATATTTAGCCTTTTCAATTTCAAATTAAGTTATCCAAGTTAAAATATGAACGTATATTATTGATAAAAACGTTGTAGTCCCGTAGTATTATTGCGCAATATGCAAATTACTGCCGAAACGATTTACCGCTGTCGAAAAAGTAGGACAGAAAATTATACTACAATAAAGGTGTAACCTCTGAGTTCCAAGACATTATTAGTAGGAAATAAATATTTCTTCATTATACAAAACATTATTATTAACAAATCGAAAATTAATCAAAAGTTTTTCGTGACTCTAGGATAACTCGCGCATTAATAAAAGAAGAACTGTTTTCATGACTCATACCGCGGGTTTAGCTGAATATTCAGCAGTTATTAATATCTTAGATACAGTACAATGGTTAGTAGAAATATCTATTTTTGAAAATGCATGTAAGAAGAGAGTTTAATTTTTAACACTTGACCGCCATGTAGTCTTTCATGGTAAGGAAGTTATAATATCAGTTCTACTTCCGATTCTTGTGGTTTGTTTACATATTTTTCTAGGTCATGATATGAGTTAACCTTCGCTATTCTAAAAATAGATTCTGCTGCACCTGTTCTGATTTTTGGACAGGCGATTAGGGAGTACACTTTATACATGTAATAAACCAATACTTTTAGAAATTCTATACAATTGTAAGAAGCAAACAAGTTGAAAATGGAATTTAGTGTGAAATTGAAAAGGACAACTAAACACTGTAGTGCTTAAGTGACATTTAAATTAAAATAAAAACGATGTGCTCTGGCCTCTACATCTTTACCTTGTAAATAAAAAAAATCTAAAAAATACACTATTAATTGCTGATGATTTTAACCAAAATTTTTTTTAATGAGACATAAAAAATACAAATGACTTATATTTTATTGTCTATATGCCCACTATGATATAACACGAAGCAATTCTAAATAGCATTCTCGAATGTATAATGTATTAATTTATGTTTGAAGTTTATTTGCCTGGTTTTATTTTAGAAATATTTCGTTAACAGTTTTTTTTCTATTTACATATCATTTCTTGGAATAAATCGATAAGGACACTGATTTACAAGTTTGACCAGAGTTTTTAGGCATAAATTTCATTCTGTATTTAAGTGCTTGAAAGTAGAAAATCTGAATTATATCAGTTTGGGACACAAAATATATTGCTCTACAAATCTCGAACTTGTATGGAACGAATTTCTCTGTTATATAATTATTTTGTGTTTTGTTTTTGTTTTGTTTTTTTCTAAAAGAAGCCTTAATGTCTCTCCGGTTGCATGTCCGTCGCATTCAGTGCTGCAGCACTTTGATTCATTGACGCGCCTATAGTATAACGCTAACATTTAGCGCGTCTTTACACTATGTTAGCATAACGCTAATGACGTCACGTCAAAATATATGCACGGCCGTGCCATACCATATTTACGGAGTCGCAAAATCGGGACGGGTGTGTGATAAATGTAGTTAACAAACACCACTAGTATCTAAAACAGGGATTATTTTATAAAAACATATTTATAAGGTACATGATGCAAAAAAGCGTATATTTACTTTCATTGATATATATATATATATATATATATATATATATATATATATATATAACAACTATATGTGTTAGGATTAACAAACATATATTTCATTTGTATTTTTAGGTGTTTGGAGCTCAACTCCTAAGTGTCTGTGACTTTAACGTTAGAAAAAAGACATAAATGATATCGGGCCCACCGCACTGCGTTGCAATCGAATCCACCGCCGTCTGCGTTGTAATCAATTTTTGTCAATTCTTTTATTAAAATGGTAATATCAATTTCCAAAAGTTCCAAAATATGGTTGGTTTGTGTAATTATCATACATACGATGCGATGCCAGTGTATCTAGGGGTAGTTTTGAGTACATTTGTAGTGTTATAAACAAAATTAGGCAAAAGTGGCGTCCCCTCGTCAAACTGTACAGAAGTGTTTGCATAACTGGTCATGATTTGCACCCCATGCGTGTAAAAAGTTGGAAGAGTACATATGTGGGCTCCAGTCTCACTAGGTGTTATCAGTTAAACATAAAAACATAACGTACAAATAAGTCATAAACTTACCGACACCAGCAAAAAACTATCCGACAGCCATGTTTTTCCACCGCTTCTGCGACGAATTCTCCATCGCCGCACCGGTAGACCCACCGCTTCTGCGAAAGCTATGGCCAGTGTGGGTATGTAATTCTGTCATGGCTTTATCACCATATTCGACAATTAAATTGAACACTAATCTCAAATGAAAGATTTGCACCACTTTTGGCTACATTCGGCCCTTTTGAACATTCAGCTCTAATGCGAGATTTGAACCATGACTTTTAGCACCATATTCGACACTTCAAGTAAACATTAAAGCGGCCTTCAACTTTTATTTTCTGCAGGGAAAGCAATTCTGTGTTATTTCAAACTAAGTATTTCTGTAATTTGATTTTGTTCATCATATCACTGTTAAGTCTTTTGCAAAACAGCGTCCCGAGATATATTTATATCGTGCCAGTCACGATCTTTTCTAAAAATAGAAGATCCGAAAATGAATCGTCCGTTTCACTGATTTAAATATAGAGAACGAACCGGTAGTTTAGAGGTATCGAGAAATTTCCTAATTTTTTATGTATTTTATTATTAGCAAATTTCATTTTCCACTTTAATTCTTTTGATTTGACAATTATATGAAACGATTTATATATCAATAACGTTTTTTAATAACTTTAAAAAAGCTGAAGGCAGCTTTAAGCTTGAATGTGGGATTCGTACGACTTTAAACACTACATTTCACACTTTTTAAAGTTAGCTTCGAACTGCAATGTTAAGTTAACTTGCATGTTATTAAGCGGCAAAACGTTACTATCGCGAATACATGCAATATTTTACAGTACATTGTCTTCCAAAAACATGCTTTAAATGTTATTTGAATAGGACCGACCGACCGACCGACCGTCCGTATGTCCGTCCGTCCAACCAACCAACCAACCAATCAATGAGAGAGACAGCCGAACGACCATTCGACCGGTCGGTCGTCTAAAGAGATACATCGAATGTTTCCTATTCCTAAATAATAAATAAGATATACATTTTGATCTTCCTGAATTGTTCATGCATTTATCAATACATTCTATAATTATTTTATGCACGTTTTAAAATTCTAATGGTTCATCAATCAACCAAACATTCACTTTGATTTCTACAAGTGAGAATTAAATGACAAATCAGTGAAACGAAAATAATAAAAAAATTAAGATAGATCCATTAAGCGATTTTGATTTCAGATAAATTATCTAATTGCTTCAAGGACTTCTTACTCGGCGAATTATTTTTGTTATTTTTTCAGCGGAGTAATCTTAACGGGCTACCGAAGAACACATACTTCATCTTCATACGCCACAAACATGCAAGAATCAAAATTTTACGGACAGCTATGGCGCGTCTGGTAAGAGTTATTGTCATTTTCTTTTGTTGCAAACATTTTGTTTCTGACAAGAATTAATTATGCTTGCTAAACATGTAACGCATTGTTTATTTAAAGATAAAATTGTATTAATTTAAAATTGTTTCACTTTAAACCTTAGAAAGTTCAATTTACTTGAAGTTAGTTTGAGCTGGTAAAATCGCTATGATAGATAAAACATAAACATTGATTTTATAAGCTCATTACAATTTGAATATTTAGTATACAGTAAAGGGTCAAAGGTATAAACACGTACAGACTAATGGTCAGTCATGTCCATTTGGTATTTTTGTTAATAGTTACAAAAGCAAATAGAATGTACTGATAATGCATGAAGGATGTCGCTTTTTCCCGTATCTATTTAAGATAAGATAAAATTAGATATTACCTAAGCTAACCTTATAGAATAATAACGTTCGTTTTATGCCTGCTTTGTCAGGCGTGTGAATACATTTTTTGATAACAACAATTGCGTTTCGATATGGTTTATGAATATAGAATTCATGTAGAATATGCCGTCACAGTACGTATTTAAGATATTAAAATACTTATCGTCTATGTAAATTACATTGCCTTTTTTGTTTCAGCTGTATACAAGTTGGGTATTATTTTTAACCCTCACTCCAATCCACGTTTACAAGATTCATGAACCGGAAGCCCGGGCAAAACGACAGGCGATGTGCGGTCCACCGGAAGTTAAGACCGGAAGTCTTATTCTGAATTCAGAAGGAACGTTTCCAGAGTACAGTACAATTCTATTTTAATACAACAAATGCGGTTTTATGATCATTTTTGTCTGCAAAATACACGTGTTGAAATTATACATTTTACGTACGATTAAATATTTATTTGAAATTTATATCGTATTTACATGTGATATTTTTTTTCGTTATTATTTTGTCAGCAAAATACACGTGTTGAAATTATACATTTTACGTACGATTAAATATTTATTTGAAATTTAAATCGTATTAACATGTGATATTTTTTTTCGTTATTATTTTGTCAGCAAAATACACGTGTTGAAATTATACATTTTACGTACGATTAAATATTTATTATGAAATTTAAATCGTATTAACATGTGATATGTTTTCGTTATTACTTTGTCAGCAAAATACACGTGTTGAAATTATACATTTTACGTACGATTAAATATTTATTATGAAATTTAAATCGTATTAACATGTGATATGTTTTCGTTATTACTTTGTCAGCAAAATACACGTGTTGAAATTATACATTTTACGAACGATTAAATATTTATTTGAAATTTAAGCCGTAATTTAAGATGTTATATACTTTTTCGTTATTATTTTGAATTTAGAAAAATGGACTAAATATTTCTTAAAAGAATCAGTGTATTTATGTGTATGTAAATGAAATACCTAATATCAAACTTTGACAATTTTCTAATTTTGCAGACAGGAGTATCAGAAAGTCAAATCTAATTTATCAGATGAAATGCAGGTCATCTTGCAACAAAGGAATGAAGCGGCTGTGAAGCATCTAGAGTAAGTTAAATTTATAAATTTTTCTTTTCTTTTTTTCATCTGACATTTTAGTTTTTGTTTTCTGCAATGGTAAAATCTCGCATAATTTATGTATGTGCTTTCAAGTTGAATATGATATCCGGAGGAAGGCTCTTTGTTTAATAACTGTGGGGGCGAGGGGGGCAATCATTATAAGTCCATGTTGTAAAGCATTGTTAAAGGTTGTCTGACTTAACCTTTTACATGCTAGAACCATTCGAACAGTTGCCAGCCTCTAAACTGTCGGCCCTCCTTCCGCACGGTACGTGCACGTTGCGGAGAGGCACAACCATACATGGTTTAAACATAATATTATTTATTTAAGCTTGATTGCGAAACAAGTTCTTGCAACATATAAATCACTTTCGAGTCTGCTTCCTGAAAAGTACTGGTGACATAATGAAGAAACATGGTCGTGACCTAATTAGGGCTCGAACCCATGATCCCTGGGTTGAGAGGCAGACACCTTCATCACTAGGCTACCGCACCCCTCGGAGATGCACAGGACATTCGCAGAAGCTTTGAAGAACTTGATACGGCGGAAATTAAAGAAGCGTACGACTGGTGACATGTCAGGAGTCCGTACTCTGCAGTGAAGGCTGTATTTTGTGTCTTTACGGACAGATTAATGCTCATTTAGCCAAGACAATATATCTACATCTTTACTGTTGGTAGCTCAGTATTTGTACTTTGACATTGAAGCCCCTTTATCTTAGAACGGACTGTCCCAAATTCGGAGATAGGCAAATCCATTACACTACGTCAGCAGGTTAAAGGTTAAAAGTTAAAAATAACTGTTTGAGTATTTCCAAGTCTTGTTTTTTTCATTTGAGTGTTTTATATTGAACAGACTTGAGAGTAACGCGGTTTCTCGTTATCCGGAATGCATGTACAATGCCATGTGTAACACTTCAAGAAAAATGGTCTGCAGACAGAGGATTAAGTCTGATACAGAAAACTGCTGGATTATCGAAAATGTCAATATCGCCGAATGCGATTTAAAGTAAGTATAGCTTGTATGTAGTAAAATAAATATGAGCCGCGTCACGACAAAACCAACATAATGGGTTTGCGACCAGCATGGATCCAGACCAGCCTGCGCATCCGCGCAGTCTGATCAGAATCCATGCTGTTCGCTATCAGTTTCTCTACTTGTTATAGAGATTGAAAACGAACATCATGGATCCTGATCAGACTGCGCGAATGCGCAGGCTGGTCTGGATCCATGCTGGTCGCAAACCCATTATGTTGGTTTTGTCATGACGCGGCTCATATTAAAAAATAGCAAACAATATGGAACGGGGAATTCGCGAGTCGGTTTACCATTTGTTAGGCAGAACTTTTATATGTCGCAAGCTAAAATCTTAAATTATAATAATAAAAAAAATAATAATAATAATCAAAACATAAAAGTAAAATAAATAAATAAACAGTTAAACACTTTCAACGAATGGTTATAAAGAAAATAAATTAAAAAAAATCTTCTAGAATCAGATATTAAAAATTAAAAGGTATTTTGTGATTTGGCGTCTACAAAATTAATATTATATTACAGACTGGAACACGACTTCTCTTGTGCCAAATTCGAAATACCCAAGGCAGTCGGCGTCGGTTGTTTTCCGAGCTACTTTAATCGAAACGTGTTGGCATTCTGTTTGGGACCCCCGAACAAAATCGTCTCAATGATCATTCAAATACCAAATACATGCAAAGGTAGAACTGTTTCTTTCTTGAATAAATAAGTATATGAATGATGGATGAATTTATGAATGAATGATTGAATGAACGAACGAACGAACGAACGAATGAATGAATGAATAAATAAATTAATTAATTAATTAATTAATTATTTAATTAATTAATTAATCAATTAATAAGAAAAAGAATGAATGAATGAATTAATCAATAATAAATAAGAAAAATGAATGAATGAATGAATGAATGAAATGAATGAATGAATGAATGAATGAATGAATTAATTAATTAATTAATTAATTAATTAATTAATTAATTAATTAATTAATTAATTAATTTATTTATTTATTTATTTATTTATTTATTTATTAATAAGGAAAATGAATGAATGAATTGATGACTACATGTGACTCGACTGACTGAATAAATTAATAAATGACAATAGAATTTGCTGTCATTCTTGGATGTATTTAATTATTTTTCGTTTAACAGACAAAATTTCGTGTATACGTACGTATTTTGATTTCTTTATTTTCAGCACAAAGTTATGAATGTCAGCTCCAAAAGTGATAGAAAAGAACAAAACAAGGAACATTAATTGTTTAACATTCTACTATTTCAAATGCAATTAAAAGTATCTTGCAATTAATATACTACTCAAAATTTTATTGGACGCCGCGTGCACGCGGCGGCAAGTTGATATGCATTCGTCCATTCAGCAATGGGGAAAAGTTAAGTCTTGCTTTCGTTTATTTGTCTTTTTGTTTTTGTTGTTTGTTTGTTTTGTTTAAACGAAATTACACAGTTTTCAGATTCTTTAATAAAACTACATTTTCTAATGTTCAACATGTTTCCGAGGTTTAGAAATTAAAATAAACGTTTTAACTTCAATGATAGTTTGAATATCATATCCTTTCTATTTTTATCTTTTTTATTTACCTAATAAATAACATGTCAATGAGCCAGACTAAAGTCTAATGACGAAAACCAAATTTGAAAAGGGAACCAGTGATTAGGGTATAATTCATCGCAATTCCTTTAATTACCGTAATGCATTTATCAATCGATTGTAGCCTCCTTATATTTAAGAGTAATAATTATTGTAGACAGAACATCTGTAATGCACAACAAACGTGAATAAGTGTCAATTTACATTCTAAAAGAAAAAAGGGATCGATATGAAGATTTTAAATTCAGTGTATAAATTTGTAATTATGCCTCAGTTGGAGAGCACTTCTTGACACTATAGGCTAGGTGGATTGTGGTAATTTTAACGCGAATTTGTTTTGCTTCGAGCAGACCTTTCAACCTTTGTTGCAACAGGAAAACATTGGTTTATTCAGAATTTCAGACAAGACATTACTTTGTAAATATATGTATTAGGTTAAACTTTTCCACAAAAATATGCGAAATTAACTTACAATTTTGTGTTTAAAAGAGATGACATTTACACAGGTTTCTTGTTGATCATAGAAGTGTTCATTGTCGCGTAAACTTGGTAAAAGAACACAAGAGATGAAAATCAACATTTTAAGATGACATCCTAAACTTTTATGGATGTCGGGGAGATTTGTAGATACTTTCTTAGCGTGGCTACTGGCCACGTGTTATCATCCGTTAGAATTTAATTATCATCTACAGCACCTGCAAATGGTCGTACATATATAAAAGTCCAACATTCCATTGATATATCTCTCAATCGTCAGGGTGCCGTTTTCAATGACGTGTAAATCTGTTTTCCTCTAAGCACTAATCCCCGCCGATACCATGACTGAACTTCCACTTAATCGGTCATGTTCTGCAACACAAACTGACGCAAAGCGCTTATTAAGTAGTTTTTTACCCCAACCCACCTATCCGTGAAGTCCACACAAAACCATGACTAAATATAATCTTTGTAAAGAACTGTGGCCCTGTAATGTTTGGTCCAAGTAGCATGGTTAAGTATCCATTCCAAATGTTTTGATAATGTTGCTTTGTCTGTAGGAAGCGTATTACAAGCCGTCGTTATCTCAATCCTGATATTCATGCAAGTAATTCTAACGCCTACACGCACACCGGTAGCATTCTGTAAGTTGCCACGGAACGTTGTCGCGTTATAGAATCGGTAGCGCTGAGCTTGGATGACAAGCAATCGGTTATGTGTGAACAGTTGTTGATATATTTGTATAGTTCACTCGCTCACTCTCCAGTTGAAGTCAGCACGTCTTTCCGTCTATGCCTCTGTCCGTCCACTCTCATGGGACAGTAATAATGTGGCTAGAGGGACAATAGGTAACTGTTCTTTCGGGATTTTCAAATTCTGAATTCAGGTCTTCGAGCTGACTCAAAATTTAACTCCAGCTCGAAATTCGGCCATGGAAATTTTGAATTTCTTTCTTAGAGCTGGCTCGAAATTCAACTCTAGCTCTAAATTCGGGATTTTAAATTTCTGTATTTCGATCTTCAAACTGGCTCGAAGTTCAAAGCTAGCTCGATATCCACTATAAAGCTGGCTCAATATTCAGTTCTAGCTCAAAATTGAGCTTTTAATTATTTTGAATTTCGATCTTCGAGCTGGCTCGAAATTCAACTCTACCTCGAAATACTCCTTTGATTTACTTTGAATTTCGATCTCCGTTCAAAGATAGCTCGATATTCACTACAAACTTAATTTCGATATCCGATCTTCGATGTATGTGCCAACTTCTCGTTACTATGACTACAATGGATTTTTTATTTTCAAACATACAAATTACAAAATCGTTCTTTGAAAAATATTTATGCATGTCTGGTAAACGATAAAGCTACCTTTTCCGAGATATACGGTAAATTGCTCTATCGCTACTTCCGAGCTGGTGCATGTCGCTAAAATTAGGTGTCAACAAAGGTTTTTACGTCACGTGGTTTAGGCATCGTGATCATCTACAAGTACATGTTATACCAACAAAACCGAATATGACAACTTTGTCACATCCTTTGCAAAGCAAAATGTACTTTCGAGGTAAATTCGAACGTAAATTTTGTTTTGCAAAGGATGTGAACAAAAAAACACGCATCAATACCATGGACGATCCAGATTTTATTTTCTTTCATAATATTTTAATTATTTCACTATTTTAATTCACGCTGTCTCACTTCATTTTTTTCATGAAAAATGTGTATGGGTTCTTCACTAGAATGAGCGGACTCCTTATTTTGTCATTGGGTTTTTATTACAAACGTGTACATTTATGTTCAAAGAGCTAAAATAAACTAGTAATAAAGTTAAATATTCGGTTTATATAATTTATTACCCGAACAAATACTTCATTGCGACACTGTTTCTATAAGTATTTTTTTAAATGCTATGCTCAATACACAATCTTTAGTCACTTTAAGTCACTTTTAAGTTCTTTAATTCTATCCTAGACCTCACTTTTGCCCTGATGATCATATTAAGAGAAACCGCTTGGCAAATCATTAAATAGGTTTTTCATTTTTTCTTTTTTATTATATGTGACTTTTTTCCGGCACTTATTTGTCTTTTTATATATATCGTATATTTCTACTTACAAACACTGCCCCCTTTAAACAAAGTCTCCTTTTGCATCAGGCGATTCATATCTAAGATGACATTCGCCATAATTCTCGGTCCCAATCTCTTTGCTATATATGTTGAACCATCGAGGTTCTGAGGAAAGCTATAAAATAATTTAACAACGAAATATGTAATGGAGTATTATAAGAATTATATTATACAAGTAAGGCTGTATCTAAGCGGATTCAATACGGATTAAACTAGGATTAAACACGGAGTTTCTCATCTCTTAACGATATAGACCTTTTTACGACGCGGTTCGTTGCTATCAAACATCGACCGGAAGTAGTAATTTCCCGCACATGCGCAATCTGTTTAGGGCAAAAAAAGCCTAGTCTAACATAGAAATATAGAAGAAGTTTATAGATAATTCCGAGTAAGTTTAAGGTAAAAGGTAAAAAATTATATAAAATAGAAAAGCTTCGTTATAGCTTTGTTGCCAAAATTGCCATAAAAAGGCATGGAAAAGGAAATTGGTTAAGAATTCCCACTTACGGTCACGGACCTGACATTGAGATTTTTTTTAAGAAAATGTGGAATTATATCTTTTATTCAAATTTGAGTCAACTAAATTGTTGTTGAAATAGTTCATAAAAAAGATATAAGAAATTTGATAACATATGAAATCGAGGTTAATAAGCATTCTGAAAATAGTCAGAAAAGGCCCGGTGATAATGCATTTTTAGTGTTCAGTTTACATGATTTTATCCTTTATTTGACTGTGATGCAAAACAGATAATTTTTAAGTCACATAAATATATTTTAAATAGTTTTTTTTTCAAAATCTTTAAGGAAATTGAAATAACACTCATTTTATCCGGTTCCTCGTAAGACATGTTAATATTTTTTAATGCAAGTCACACTAATTGTCACTTCACAAATCAATAAACATTGATGAGATCGGTATATATATATAAGTTACTTAAATAACGATTTACATAATTGTACGTGATTAACTATGTCTTGGTTCTAAAACGTCCCGGTTGAATGATATTTATACAATTTCTAGTTGGAAACAAACAACCACGGTCGCGTGTCAATCTGTTTGACACTTACCGACTGGCAAATCCAAAGAAAGTGTACAATACACATTGTGTAATATTATGTTGTACATGTATCATAGTTTGGGGACCTTTCTGTTGAAAATGTGTCCGAGTTAAATCGTATTCATATACATGTATCGTGCGTTAACTGGAGTGCAGGTATTAGTTACCCGCACTCCAGAGCATGCCCATTGATTGGCTCATTTTTGCTGGGGTTTACTTATTGTGACGGCAGAGACAGGGAAAGCGACAGATATGTCATATTTAGATGCTCGTTCATTGGTTACTTTTCTCCGGGGTTTCATATTGTGACAACAGGGAACGTGTTTTTATGTTTGACTATGATACAAAAGAGAAAGAACATCCAAACACTCGGCAATCTGATTAATACTCGGGGGGCTACGTCCCCTCGTATAAATCAGATAGCCTCGTGTTTCGATGCTCTTTCTATTACTAATACAGGGGTAATATAATTTAATCTTTAACACCCTGCTGTTTAAATTTAAATTACGGATGAAAAAGTCGTCTTATGATACCTTAAACAGACGTCTTTTGTATTCGCCTTTTGACCATTGGATTATTAGTCCTGCATATTTATTATGTCTGTTATAAATATCAATTGACGTTTTAAGTACTTATCGCTTTAAGTCGTCCTTTCTGGTTGATATAGCATGGAATCACGACTATTAAAGCCTTAAAGTATCATACACTGTTGTCAATTTTATTGTTCAATAGTAATACTGAAACTAGTGTTGATGATGTACCTGATAACCTTATATTAGATGATATTGAAGACAGCTTGTTTAATAGTGACATAACTAATGATGAAATTCTTGAGGCTTTGAAAAATATAAATCCTAAAAAATCTTCTTCAGGTAATTTGGTAGCAGAACATTTTATTTTTGGTATACACATTTTACTACCTTATATTAGGAAGCTATTTAACCGGCTTTACACATCAGGTGAATTTCCTTCAAATTGGTCAGAAGAAGTTATAGTTCCTCTTTATAAAAAAGGAAAAATTAACAATCCAGATAATTACAGAGGTATTGCTCTTTTAGATATTTTTAGTAAGCTATATATTAGTATATTAACAACACGTGTAACTTTTTACTCTGAGGCTCTACATAAAATTACTGAAGCCCAATCAGGTTTTCGTAGTGGATATTCGACCATTGATAACGGTTTTGTATTATATTCAATAGTGAGTAAATATTTAGGTATGAAAGGTAAAAAGGTTTATGTAGCCTTTATAGATTTCAAGAAGGCATTTGATTCTGTAAATAGATCAAAGCTTTATTATGCATTGTACCAACATGGTTTTAAAGGTAAATTACTTTTTGCTATACAGAGTATATATAAATCAGTAAAAGCATGTGTCAAAAGTAGTAATAATAATTTAACTGATTGCTTTGAATGCCCTCCAGGTTTAAGACAAGGGTGTAAGCTCAGTCAAATTTTGTTTTGCTTATTTATTAATGATTTGGAGTCCTTTTTGAGACAAAATGCTACTCAAGGTGTGCAGTTATCACCTGGAGATATTGAATGTTTTCTTTTAATGTTTGCAGATGATGTAGGCTTGATTTCAGATTCCATCGAAGGTTTACAAAATCAACTCAACAGTCTTCAAAAATATTGTTTGGAATGGAATCTTAAAAACTTAAAATTGTTGTTTTTAAAAACGGAGGTCAACTATCTAAACGAGAAAAATGGTTTTATAATGATAACCTTATTGAAATAGTTAATGCCTTTACCTATGTGGGTTTAAATTTCACTAGTAAATTATCATTGTATAAAATGTCTGAAAATTTAGCTATAAAAGCAAAAAAAGTATTAGTTATCCTTTTAAAAAATATGTATAATCTTTTACCAATGTCAGGTAAATCTTATTTTAAAATTTTTGACTCAAAAATATGTCCTGTTTTGTTATATGGGTCAGAAATATGGGGACTTGAAGTTAGGGATTGTATAGAACGTGTTCAAATATATGCATGTAAGAGATTTATGAATATTTTTTAAAGTCGTGTAATGCAGTTGTAATGGGAGATTGTGGAAGATACCCAATGTATATATATGCAACAAAAAGCTGTATTAAATTTTGGATACGGATTTTATATATGGATGATGAGAGATATGTTAAAAAAAAGTTATTTTATGCTTAAACGGTTAGATGAACTAGGTTATAAAAATTGGGTGACAACTCTACGATTAAATCTCTATAAGAATGGTTTTGGCTATATTTGGGAACAACAAAAGGTTGAAAATGCAAACTTATTCCTTACCCTTTATGTAAATAGATTAAAAGATCAGTACATGCAAAATTGGAACAGTGAGTGTTTAGAAAACAGAAAGCTAGTATTCTATAGAAATTTTAAATGTAATATTAATTTTGAAAAATATCTGGACTGTATAGATATATTGAAATTTAGGAGTAGTCTTGCTGCTTTTAGGTCATCTTCTCATCAATTGATGATAGAGAAAGGAAGACATATTGGTATTCCAGGGGAAATCCGTTTTTGTATACACTGTCCATATGAAATTGAATGCGAATTTCATTTTCTGTTAAAATGTCCTTTATATAATAATCTACGTCAACAATTTATACCAAATAAGTATTGGGAACATCCAAATAATCATGTATTTAACTTATTAATGCCATGCAAAAGTGTAAAGACAATACGAAACTTATCAATGTTTTTATATCATGCATTTAAACTGCGAAATGAATCTTTATCTTAAATGTCTTTATGTCAGTTGCTAAATCTTATTACATAATTATATGTTTTTTGAAAATTGGCTAAAATGCTGCTCTGACAACATGTCATTGTACTTTATACAACTCTATGTAAATCTGTATATTATGCGATGTTATATTATCCTAACTAGGTGTCATGTCATTATGCTATTGTGTTTATATATATATATATATATATTTCATGTATACATGTGTATGGGCCAGTGGCCTGAATGCAAATTTGAAATAAACTTGATATTGCGCCTTTGCCCTACGCAGAATGCGCATGCGCGAAATGCAACATTGGTTGCTATGGAAGAATCGTATTGTAAAAAGGTCTATACTATGCTCATCCTCAAGTTAAATATCTTCATCACTGAAATTTATTGAGATCAATTAAATCCTTACTGAGTATGTCTTATTCGAATAAAACAATGGAAACAACGCTTTTCACTCCAATCGGGCTAAGAATAGCACATCAATACGACATTCAATTTATTTCTGGGTATATTTCTTATTTATCTTTCTTTTTAAGTACACCAGCTGATCTATATAAGGAACAAATTCATTTTTGTATTATCATTTTAGGGGTTTATTGAACGTCGGTGGAGTTCCTTTAAAAAAACTTGCCAGTTTTTTTAATAACACTATATTTTCATATTGTGAGCACTAATAGTGTGCAGAATTTAAAATGTAACATAACATAACGTAACTTTGTGTGAAGTCAAAACAGGTGTATTTAATATTTTCAAAGAGACTTGTAGCTATTATGTCGGAATATTTACTAATATCAAATTTGAGCATAGTATATCTTTAAAACTGCTTTAGTAGGTTTTTGACAGATATTATTGTTGCAAGCAAAACAGTATAAATCAAGAATTTTCTTGGTTTTAAAATGGACATAATTCATTCAAATTGCATTTCATAATTATGCCCCTTGGAAAATAATTACCTCAGGTTATGATCTCAAAGTGCAAGTGAGTATCTTTATTATATTTCAAGATTGATGTTGGATGCAAAACTTAATACTAAATTTTTTTTAAGTTCATCTAGAACTCTGCTAGTCCGCTGTGTCTCCTAAATGTCAACAGTATAGCTGTCAGTTGGACATTTTCTTCTTAACTATAGTTTATTTATAAACACTGCTCTTGCATTGAAGACATAACTTTAACTTTAGTGTCATTTGAACTGATTGTAACAATGTTACATCAGTATAAAAAGGGCAATAACTCAAAAATAGTACAAGTTCTTATGCGCTGCACTTCTTAGTAGGATCCACCGTTCTATAAAGTTTCCAGTCAATAGCTTCTGACGTGTACTCGAATACTCGCCCCAGCCCTAATGTTTGTTTGTTTAATTGGGTTTTACGTCTGACCGGCACAGTATAGGTCATAAGGCGACGTTCCAGCTTTACTGGTAGAGAAAGATCCCAGATGCCCTTCCCTGTATTATTTTAGGCACAAATGGGCAACTAAGTAGAACCACCTTTCTATAAGCTAGCTGGAAAACTTTATAGGACTACTACCGCCCCAACCCCTGATTAAAACTAAAACCAATCTTATTTGCCTATACAAGTCTTAATTTGTTTTCAATATTAGTATGATATGTTTTAGTGTCTAACACGTAAACAAATTTAAACAGAATTTCATTACGTTTTAAAACAGTAATTTTTGTTGAATTTTAAAGTGGCAATGTTGTGCACGAGAAACTTGTCATGTATATAATTCCATCCACATAAACTACGAGTATGACATCGATTTCCTTTCAGCACCATGCCGTGTAATGGATATTTCTGCTCGCTATGTGAAATCAGACCTTTTTTAAAAATTTAATTATGATAGAATAAATACTTACTTACTTGAGCTGTTTCATTATTTACGCCCTTTCTTGTTGACATATGCGCATTCGTTAGAATGACTTAATGTAAAATTTGCAAGGGTGTCAGAACACTAAAATTTGAAAACTTACCAAGTACGGGTGGCAGTGTGCACAAGTGTGCGAGTGTCTTAATAATAACGTTTATCCTTAATGTAAAATTTGCAAGGGTGTCAGAACACTAAAATTTGAAAACTTACCAAGTACGGGTGGCAGTGTGCACAAGTGTGCGAGTGTCTTAATAATAACGTTTATCCTGCATTATGATAGATCATAAATCAATAATGAAATAAATACCGAATTAACATAACAAATTTAGCTCCATGTTAACATGTTAAGTGAGAGTTTATGTTAAAACTTTGTGGGTCTTTTACTTGAAAGACACTGGTTACTATATGCAGCTACCAACTTCTTCTTCTGGGTCTACTTAATTCTAGAGTAATGGCTAGCAATCATTTACTTCACATAATGGCCATGCTTGTAAGAAAAATGATGCAATGAAGTGTGCCCGAGACGACCTACGTGCACCAATTGGACCTTAAAACGGAAACATAAACATTAGACAACTATAATGTTGAATCGAGGTGACTGCATACTGTGCAAGATTGTATTGCATTGTGTAAGTACCTAATCTCACACCCAACCTATTCATTCATTAGCTGTTTATTTTTGACCAGAAGTCATCAACTTGTGTGCATAAAAGCTTAGTTCCTGACAGACATGTGTTCTGCTGTCAAATGAAGCAATGAAAAGGAGTGACTATTTACATTCCATATTTTATTACTCAGCGAAGTTTCATACAAATTACTGTTACATTTACAAGTCCTGTAAATACATTATTAACAGGTCTTAATAAAAATAAATATTTGAAACAAAAAACCTTGAAGCAGGTAATTGCACCCTGAAGGTACTTCAATGTCATGTGAGAGCTATATGGCTTAATCAGTTCATTGGCTAAACTTAACAGAAGAAGTTCAGAGATACTTGAAGAGGTTTGAGATTACGTTCTTTATTTTAAGAGGCCATAACAAAAGAGGGTTATGCTTTTCCAAGATGGACACATAGAGCTAATTTTTTGGAACCTAGTTAAAGGCCCGTTTATTTCAAGAAAAGAATGCATACATACAAACAAACTTGTAACTATAGCATTAAAATTGATACGTAGATAATTAATAATTAACATTTTTGTGATGTTTAAGTCAGGAATTTTTAAAGACATTTAATAAAGTTAAGAGGTTCATTTCTGTAAATACACAAGAAAAGGTAACATTTCTTCATGCATGTTTTTTTTGTTACATATTAAACAAATCAATTTGATTTATCAAGCAATTTTCAAAGTCTTCTAATGTATCATTCTGTAATGCAACAAATAATTCAATTTTCAATTCAAAAGAAAATTTTCTTTTAATGATACTTATGTCTGGAGTTTGATTCTTTAATTTACTGGTATAAATGTAATATTTTGAGAAGATGAAACGTAAAATTATCATACGTTACATTTATTGCTATTTCACTTAGCCATTTGAATAGATTATTCCAAAATATTTGAACCATTTGACAGTTCCAAAATAGATGTTCTATACTTTCAATATCCATACACCAAAAAACACAGAGACTAGATTCGGTTAATTGACATTGAAGGAGAAACTTATTAGTTGCAATGTTCCTGTGTAAAAAATTATATATTTTTATACCATAAACTGTATTTATCTTTACATAATATGCTATTCGTTATTTCTAAAAGTATACATAAAATATAAATAAAAACGGTGTGATCAAAACGCTTCTAAGTCTTTTTCATAAAACTGTTATGTATATTTAATACAAAAATGCCTATATAATTGTTACCGTTTTAACATACTCTTTGAGACAATGCTAACGGATAGACTTTCTAAAAAGGCTTTTCAAGCAAAAATTTTATTATTTGTCATTTATCATATAAATGTTATATTTATAAATAAAATATTGTTTAAACTAAGTATTTTTCAAGTCCGATCTTCCAAACACTCCGCTTTGAGTACACCTGTGGAATATGGTCCTATACATGCTGCATATGCCATTACATAGGCGAAGTAGGTTTGTTCTTGAACACCTTGCACAAGATGAGACATGGGTCCTTTTGCATACACTGACACGTCCTCGGCACCGTGTGTTTCCGATGATAAAGGTATACCAGAAGGAAATCTTTTAGCACCAACAGCTGAAAAGCAATTTAAGGATTTATTATAATGTGTTTTTATTTTATCTCTTTAAGAAATTTTGTATGGGTATAATAACCTATATTTAAAGAATAGCACGTATCTAGGTGAAAGAATTTTGAATGTTTTTCACTGTTGAGCAGAACATTTTATACAACGACAGGTATCATACACCAAATAAACTTACATAATATATCAAATACTACGACAGGTACCATGTTCTAAAGAAATGTAATCAAACTTTCATTTATCAGATACTAAGATATATGTCAACTTAAATTCAACTTACACATATCCACACCAGTAAGGTCTTTTCTATACATTGAATATCCTGGACCATTGCTATATTGTAAAATTGTATACGGCTTTTTATCTTCAGCTAGGATTGGTCCGGCAAATGTCTCAGCTAGACCTTCGAATTAAAAAAATGAATAATAATAATAATTATCCGTTTTTATCAAAAACGTTGGCGCTAATGACTGATTGCTTTAAAAATTAACAGAATATTTGTTTTATATGAGATATTTCTCCCAAGAGCAGTGAACATATAATACAAACTTTTGAAAGCCAGACGAGAGGGTTTGTGAAATATTGCAAGACCTATTTGTAATGATGTAAACTGTCATATTTTATGGTTTTTAATGGTGTTTTTTTCTTCTTCTTCTTCAGAATACCTAGAATGTTAGAGCCTCTGCTTGGATAACCTGCTATGTCGAGGACATGGGAGTGATCAGCCGTTACAAGAATTAGAGTGTCGTTGAAGTCGGTTTCGCCGATTGCTGATTTAATTGCGTTATCCATCGCTAATACATCATTGAGTGCTAATTCTGGTCGATTTGAGTGATGCCCGTGGTCTATCTTTGCACCTGAAAATATGATAACAACAAGCTATACAGTATTTACAGTATACGTTTTTATAGGGATGTGGTTTGACAGTTGTGTATGTAGATCTACATATTTATTACTATTAATTTATTTCTATAATATCATCATTATGTTGTTTTTTTATTATGGTCATTGTTAATGACGATGATGATGATGATGATGATTTTTATTACTATTATTATTATTATTATTATTATTATTGTGTTTTACCATCTAACACTTACCTTCAACGAGCAAGAAAAAACCTTCATTGCCTTTGTTTAGAATGTTTATGGCTTTTGTGACCATTTCAGCCAACGATGGCTCCCCTGATGGTCCATGGGATGTTCTATCTATGTCATAATCCATATGACTTGGATCAAACAGTCCTGTCAGGATTCAAAATCGGATATATAAAACTACAATTACACTTGACTTATTTTTGATTTTTTGGGAATTTAAAACAAAAATCTAAACTTCATATTCATCGCACCCTTTTTATTTTTATTTTTAAAATTTCAGAATGATTCGGGATTGTCTTTTATTATTTTCCGAAAGATTAAAAACGAATATTTTAACATGCTGTGACCCTTTTTTCTAGACTGGCAAACAGCAAAATTAAAATTTTAAAAGTTGTTTTCCAATTTCATTTTTGTATTTACCCTTTTTTTTATTAACCCAAACATTTTATATATGGGAAATTTAAACAATAAACACGTTTATATCGGCCCAAAACAAGGGGCTTTTACAAAAATAATAATAATAAATTCAATTCAGTAATACCTAGTAGATAGTCAGTGTTGCTTGCATCAATGGTCGAAAACTGGTCTCTGTTCCATACATAACTATGACTAACATTACGTTGTGCTTTCTCTTTCATCCATTCCTAGAATTGGATGAAACAATGCCCAATTACATTAAAGTATCAAAACAAATTAACATCAACACACTCGTTGATACTATTTGTGAATAAAAATTGATTCGCTGTGCATCATTTGTCATCATTTTGTTTAACGGCAGTTATCGTATCCACTAACATCATGGAATTAGAACCCTTGAATATTTACTGACTGTTCATCATTAACAGTTTTAAAATTAAATTCTACATTTTATGTCAAATATGGAACATTTTTCATATGTCAATTAAAAAAGGAAACTAGTTCATGTAAAAAATTGTTTAAGTTTACTTACAGTGATTAGATTTCTGCCATCTTGCCTTTGATTTTGATCAGTCTTGTTAGATTCAGGGTCAATCATGGTATTTGGTATGAAAAACTGTCTACCTCCTCCAAGAAGCACCTGTTTTATTACAAATCAACGTATTCATTTCTAATAATCCACTAGCTTCTACAGAAGTTCACATAAATTTCTTATTTGCCATATTAGCAATATAACCTTGCTCTTCTTTTTACATTTTTGCATTAGCGTTTGTAACAGACATCGGACAAATATTTGACGTCTATATTTGTAACTTTGTTAAATTAAATTCAGCATTTTACATGGCCCATAATAGTAGCAACATAAGATGTCAATTTGTGTTTACACGCGTTTGTATCAATAAAAGAAAAAAATCCATATAAGCTAGAAAATATATTTGAACCTTTATATCATTATAATATGTCAAATCGTCAAACATGTTAAACTGTGCAATGATTTGAACCATCCATAGATTTGTTTTCAAAACATGTATTGAAATATGACAAAACATCTTAATTTAACATACGCACATTTATATTTGTATTATCCTCAACCAACTGCCTTGCAATATCTTTGCACGGTGTGTCATCATTTGTCATAACAGAATCTCCTTCCCAGTCTCGGTTTGGTGTTTTGGCGTAGGCCGCAGCGGGTGTCGCATGTGTTATCCGAGCTGTAGTAACAATTCCGGTTCTTTTACCTAGATTGAAAATAATTGACGAAACGATAAATATTTCAGAACTGGCATTTTATCAATGTTATTTTTATGAGTTTCATTACCATTAAACAAAGTGTACATTACAGCAAAATCATCATTATTTATTTGCTCTGTCATTTTGACAGCGTTTTCAATATGACTCGAACCTGTGCTTATGCCATTCTTTGATATTAAAAAAAAACTAATACAGAAAGCTCCTTTGTATATTTTAATTCGTTGAGTAAGTAAACTCCATTTGCACTAACCTGCAGCTTGTGCCCAGTCCAAAACAGATTCTAATTGTTTGCTTTTTCTAATTGATTCACTACAGTTGCTGTATACTGCTTGACCATCCATACCAACAATAAGGTAATTTGTTTTCGCACCACAGAGAAGAGCAGTCGCTGATGCAGCTGAGTCTGCAGTCGTCCTATCCAGTATGTAAGTCTAAAATTGTAAATAATAAAGTTTTAACATGATATTTGTCTCGTTAATCGGCATGACATTTATAGCTATTGTTACATATTTGATTTGTAATTGATTTTCTTTCTGGCTGTTTCTTTGGCTGTTAAGAACTTTAATTTGTTGTTCGATTATTTTCGGTGGAATGAGGAGGGGTGGATAAATCTAATAACCTGCCGTAAGCTAGCTAAAAGTTTCCTCAAAATCAAAATAGGAATCTGATGTCAATGACAGGCTTCAATCGAGCTCTCTGAAGATCATGTTATCCAATCTTAGCGACGTAAAGCCGCTTGGTACAGGATGCACATTATATGATATGACACAACGGTGATCAAAAACGTTTATCTTATAAAGCTCTAAATTTTCTAAGTTAAAGTTTCATCGTCAATGAAGCAAAATTGTGTTTTATTAGCTAATTTGAAAATATAATTAGCGATTATTTTCTCTATACAAATGATTACCTTAGACAAGGCAACGTCTTCAAACTGTTCAAAGTTTAAGATATGTTCTTCTCCTGGCTTTCCCAATTTCTGGCCTCCTAAAATTCTTGCTGCTGTGACTGTAGAAATGCCCATTCCGTCTCCAATAAACAAGATAATGTTCTTTGCTAAATTTTTGTTCGGTACATGGGAGGCTGCCTTTTTTATTTGACTGATTCCTAAAGTCTCCCAATACTTTCCATCTTAAATGAAATGAAAAGTTTTTGTTTATAAAGAAATAATTTGTGTGATACATGAACTCGTATTTATATTCAAATCCAAAAGTTTCTACGATAAGTAACGTGAATACCATTTTATAAATCTAGGTAAAACAATGCAAAAGGTTTCATGAAATTACCAATTCAATGAAATAATCCACGTGTTAACCTTCGAAATTTAAAACAAATGTATTACCCTCCACTGATTATTCTAAAACTGGATCATTATTGTTTATAAATGTTATACGCAACAGTGACTTTTTGTTTGTCTTAAACTACAAAAACAACAACAGTGTTGCAAAAATACATGTTTTTTTGAAAATCAACTATTTTTATCTCAACTAAAGACGAATTGTGATTTATATATTAAGGTTTCTGACATTTTGTTCTCGTTTACATAATTATGTTTACTCGTAGCACAACAGTGGTTTTGATTGTCCAGAGAAAAATGAAGGTTTTGATCATTACAGAGATGCATTCGTGTTTTGACTTTTCAAACTTGTGTTCTTTCTCATGTAATGTGTACTATAATGCATAAAATTATGATATTTGAACGTACTAGTTCGTCCAATTTATTATTTCTTTGTTTTTCTTGTGATAGTTTTCTCCGAATATTGTTTGGTCATGTCTCGGAGGTCAATAAACCTATTTGATTTTCTGGATAACTAACCAGTAATTAAATACCAATTTCTCAGTTAGTGAGCGACCACCAATCCCATATGCTTTCTTGGTCAGCGATCAAATGACCACTAGACCCAATGTTGGAGATAAATTGTAAGGGAGAAATTTCGCCTCGCCCGATGATCGAACCGGCGGCCCTGGATTACTTATCTCAATGTCACCCTATTGAGCGGGCGGTATAGAAGTTTTAACTGAATAGAGTGAAGAGTACCTGAATAAATATCGTAAATGATTAACAATAACATCAACGTTTTTATAATAATTTAAAAATAGACAAATTTGTTACAGTAACTTACCTTTTTCTGCGTTATTAAATAAGATATTCCTTGAAATATGACTTCGTTTTTGTAATCCATGCATTACATGTATCAAACATATGATTAAATACAAAAACAAAACAGAATGTAATGCTACAATTTTCATAGTTCTGTCTTGATATATAAAATAGTAAAGCTAATAAAACTGTATGCAGAATTTCTTAACCTATTTAGATCATTTACAATACACCTATCTCTTTTAAATAATTTAATTCTATCCTCATATATAAAGCGTATCTATCCTCATATATAAAGCGTATAAATGCTGAAGAGCAGGTATTATGAGTTTATAAAGATAAGATAAATTTATTTAAAAAACGTTACATGCATGGACAGTGCGTTACAAACTGACGTAATTTATGGGAACGGATATCATGTTGTATGTTAAACGTTGTTTATTCATTCATTTACATACAATTGTGACAAGACGATTACGCAGTTTACTTTTGAATCTGTTTATCAAGATAAAATTCAAGGAATAAAGCGCCTACATCTTAAAAGAAATATATTTTATTCATTATATAGTTAAGTCTAGTTAAAGGAACGGTCATTACGAAATATAACAAATGATTCCATGCATTTTTTGAACTGCGGCGTGTCTATACACTTACGTGTATACACTTACGTACTTGCTTTAAAATGTTTTTATTTAAAATGTTATTTTATCAGATGATAAAATGCAATTTTATACGTATGCACCTTAATCATAGTCAAGCAAGTGACAGTTATGTTTCAGAGGGATTTAATAGTTTAAATCGTCTCGGTAAGATGCTAATGAAACGGAGAAAAAATGTTGATTCAACATTTATAGCCGAAGAAGGCAAAATAAAAAATATTATAAATTCTGTAAATACTATTTGTAAAGCTCCCCCACCCCCCACCCCCATCAAATTTACACGTAGGTCAAAATCCCCCATCGAATTAACATATAGGAACACCTAAATGGTTTATTGGATAATTGCATATCAAGTGGCAGGGGGCATCTAATGTTAAGCTGCTGTAAGAAAAAAAATCTTTGGGAATATAATTATGGCCTATTCATGAATGTAAATAAGTAAATTTTAAAATCAGCAGTTTTAGGTGATATCATGTTAAAGCTTAAAAAAAGTTATTTATTGTAATCATATTTTTATTAACCAGTATTTAACTGTTAGTGTAAAATAATACCCCTTAAAATATTTTTTTTTAGAATCAATAAGGTTAAATTTAAATATATTCCGTAATGGATAATTAAATAAGTGTTTTTAAAGCTTTTTTTAAATGGCCATGTATTTCAATTTTTCTAGTGTACAGTACAAATGGGAAAATCAATTTGATAATTCTGGCCCAATTAATTTAGTTTGTAACAACATAAACTTTTTTTCATAAGCTCAAACAAATCAAGGAAAGGTTTATCTTTAAGCTTAAATATTGTTTTTATAATATATAACTAAGAGACAATTCCTCATGTTCAATATTGAAAGACAATATTAATATATTGATTTTAAAACAATCAGTATACTGTGATAATTTAGTATTCAACTGTGTAATGCTTGCATGCGTTTTAAAGATATAAATAATTAAAATATTATCCATAAAATAAATAAATTTGATAACTTTATTCATGATTTCAATATTAAAAAATTAATGTATAAAGGGAATACTTTTATTGAAGAGGAAAATCTCAAGTCATGCTGTGTATTGGTATTTTCTGAGAGGGACTGTTTTCATTATACCACTCTCCTGCTGATAAGAGGGCCTTGGGGTAAATAACAAAGAACAGTCAATTTTGCAGATGATAAATATGCATTGAAATTCCTCGTTTTTTTTGTGTTTTTTTTTTTCAAAATGAATGTTCGACATTTTCCTTGGAACCCAAGCTAGTAAGTCATATAGATAAATGACCATAATTTTTGTATTATCAAATATAAAAAAATCATAATGGCATAAATGCATATTAGTTATTATTGTCTCTAAAGCGGCATTTTCTATATTTATCCATTTATCTACATGTATTGCCATTCTGCATAATATTATATAACTTAAGAGGCAATTCCTCATGTTCAAGATTGAAAGAGAATATCAATTCATTGATTTTAAAACAATCCATTCACTGTGATTTTATGTTTTTCAACCATGAAATACTTTTTAAAGATATAAATAATTTAAAAAAAAATCCATTTTATAAATAAAATTGATAACTTTATTCAAGATTTCTACATTAAAAATTTAATGTATAAAGGGAATACTTTTATGAAAAAGGGAAGTCTCAAATCATGCTGTGTATTGGTATTTTTCTGAGAGCGACTGTTTCATTATACTGGTCTCCTGCTGATTAGAGGGCCTCAGGGTAAATAACAAAAATGAAGATGTCTGCAATATTTATTTAAAATTTCCTTTTTTTCCCCAAAATACATTAAGACATAGATAAATTACTATAATTTTTGTATAATCAAATGTAAAAAATAATCATAATGGCATGCACACATGTTAGATATTATATTGTTTTGTTTTTTTTTTGTTGTTTTTTTTGCTTCAGATCCACATATGTGGAACCCCATTTATTAAACAATCAACGAAACATACAATCATATAATCATACATAACCATGCAAATACACATCATACAATAAATCTTTAAACATTTCATAAGATCAAAAAGGAGACATAAGATTAAATAAAAGGAGACATAAGATTAAACAAAAGGAGACATAAGATTTTCACACAACCTTTATAGTATAAATTTTGAAGTTGATGAGAGAATATAAAAAGAACGTTAGAAGAAAACAATGGTTTATAATAACATTATATAATAATTATGAACGGATGGTTTTTGAGATGATTTTACTTTCATTTATATACAGTTTATTTTTTTTTTATCCTGTCCTCCAATAGTTTTCCAGCAAGATAACCTAAACGAAAAATGTATGCGAACAACAAATTAGGTCTTCACGTGGATAGTTATTGAATAAAGAGTAGAAAAATATTATATAAAAGTATTGTGTTAACATATATGGTAGGTATATTTATTTATTTATAAACATCGCAGACAAGGATTATCTCCATTAAAATAAACCACATTTCATGTCTCCTAACGAGATAGTTGATCAAAATACTACTCTCATCACAGGATCTTTATATTTAATAATTGAAGAAGCTTAAAATTAATGTGTGTATAAATACAAAAAAACAAGATCTTGTAAAAGAAAGAAAGTGACAATAATTCCATATACATTAGCATTGCTATGCTTCTAAAAAGTCATGTCACATAAAGAAGGATAACTACCATAAATTTCCTAAAATACGTTAACTTATTTATTTCCCTTTATTATAATCTTCGAAAAAAGGTAGTTTTTCAGAGCTCCCATTTACATAAAACCTAAGATTCAAATGATATTAAAATCAACCGGAACTGAAAGTCTCTGCCCACTCTATCGTGGACCTGAACTCAACCAGAGCATGACATGGGGCCTAGAAGCTAGATATTATATTGTCATTATTGTCTTTGAAGTGGAATTTTCTAATCTTATCATAAAAAACTGGTTTAAAATCAATATCAGTGTTAACTATTTTGGAAAGACCTCATATCAATATTTATCCACATTTCTTGCCATTCTGCATTAAAATTTGCAGCATCTTTTAGTTTCTGAACTGGGAAATGTTAATTTTTTCTGTTATAGATTTGACAAATTTGCCTTGTCAGTTTTAACACATTTAGAAGATATTATATATTTTAAAGAAAATATTTAAATACATGATTATAAAACTTTTGCAACTTCCTTTTCACTTTAATGCAGATCTGGTTTTTTCTTAAAATAAAATATCATACATGAGCAGAAAACAGTTACAGAAGATTAAAGTGTCAAAAGTCATGCTGTGTACTGGTGTTTTAATATAGTACCCTGCTGATAAGAGAGCCGCTCAGGGTAAATAACAAAAGGCAGATGATAAATATAAGTAGGCAATGTAAATTCTGTTTTCTCTGGATGTTGGTGCAATAAATTTCATTACAAGTAGTACAAAAGGAAAACTGAAATATATTTGCATTTTATAATAAACTCATAAAATAATCATATTGCATAATTATGTTACAATGCATGATAAAAAGAAAAAAAGATGTTGTCTCAAAAAATGGAACTGAAAGATTTTCTAACCTTTTTGTTAATATCCATGTCAGTTTAAGTATACTAATGTCCCACAGGTACATATCAATACTTTATCCACACATATCAATACTTAATCCACATTTCACACATACCACCATTATATATAGATATTTATTTTCAGAATAATATATATCATTTAAATAGATCTTAGGTAAATCTCAGTTTGAGTAGGTAAGAGAGATTATAAATGAGATAAATTGACAAAATTTAGGCCAATTATAAACATATTAATTCTTCAATGTATTAAAGGCTATTAATGCTTAAAATCATTACCTTTAACTAAAACAACTAAGTTAAGATCAAAATTAACTAATTGGTATAATTTGCCCCAACCCCCCCCCCCCCCCACCCACCAAAAAAATGAATTTTGTTTAATTAAGATTTCAATGTTTCATATTCCATTACCAGATTATCATAAAACAGAAACATATTAAATATCAATTAATTTTGTTTATTTATGCACTTATCAACATTAAAGTTATAATTATTTATATTTACTTATTAATTCTAACAATTAAGTTTTAAAGTACAAAATCAGTAAAATTAATGACTTTGAAAAATTATTGTTCTAATATTTTACGCCATATTTTACAAAATCCAATATTCACAACTTCAAATTCATTATAAAAACTATTATACAGATATCTATATTTATCTATCTTTTTGTAAAAGTCAAATTGCTATTCATAACTGCTTAATACATATAATAGGTCTGGTGCACTACAAAGTGCACTTATATATGAAGTACACAAGAAGTGCACATCTAGTGCACTGGTAGTGCACATCTAGTGCACCCCTAGTGCACTTTGTGTAACCTTTAGTGTGAACTCAACTTTAGCCCTTTATTGTTGGGACAATTTTATTATCGAATTGGTCTGTTTGTACGTACTACGGCCTGTTAACCTTGTTTATACGATAACATGAGAAGGAATAAGTAGGGACATCAATTGCCCATGGACAGTAGATAGCTAGCCTATAAGGTAAAATCCTTGTCTGATGAATAATTTAGAAGGGATAAGCCATGGTTTATATAACCCAGAAAGATCATTGCACCTGATCAGTAGATGACATCTACTGAATAATAAAAAACGCTAAAACGTGCCGTGATTTAGCGCAAGAAACACATTGGCAGTAACAAAAGTTATCATAAGAACCCCAGGACATATTTTGAGGTATCACAAGAACTCCGGGACATTCGAGTACAAATTTGTTAGCCGGGGCTTTATGTTTGCAATAGGTAATTATGTATGGCAAAGATGAATACTTGAAATAAACAGGCCAAAACTTGAGAAATGGCCTAATTTGGAAATTTTACTAAAAACTACCAGATGCAAGAGGCGATGAAAAATGGACCATGAATTAGTTTTTGACACATAATGCAATATGTAAGGCAAGCTTAATCATTAAAGATTTATTTAGCACCTAAAACTCACTTTTTAAAGATGAAAATTACCATTTCTGACGAGTGTTTTTGCAGTATATACAATAGTTTTCCGAAGAATTCCGTGACAGTTATCACAAGAACTCCTTGACAAGTTATCATAAGTAAGAACTCCATCCCTCGTGTAACACTTCCTCCCCCGTGTTAATGCCAGATATAAATGAATAATATTGACTGAAAGAGATAGAAAAAAAAGACATTTTCTGACAAAGTTCATTTCAAACAGCAGCTGGTAATTGCCAACTTTAATTCCGTTTTTTTGTGAATAAGTATTTTTTGAGTGGTTTTTCTACATGACATGATTCACATGGTTCTGGCCGATTACTGAAAAATATCAGACTGATGTATTTTTCAGACTGAAATGCTGTGAAAAAATGCCGCATGACCCCAAGTTTGCTTTAGCTGGAATTATTTATCTTGGATGATACTGTAAGCACAAGTGACTTTGATTTTGTTGGAGAGTTAGTAAAATTGCCACATGGTTTATATAGAACATACCACGGATTTATATAAATCCGTGAACATACTTGGTGAAATTAATTGTGGTCTGAGGCCTTATACCGCTTTCCTTTATGATGACAACGATAAAGTGTAAATCTGTAATTGAGTTACCCTTTCCCATATTTAAAGTGGCTTAATGTTCGGATGAAACTGCGTAATTTGCTGATATTTTTCCAGAGTCGTTATCACCGTAAGATTTTTTTCTGGTTGATTGAAATGAACAAATCTGTGGCCGCAAATCAGGTTGCTTATCAAGATAGTTTTTGGCACCAGCGGTTCTAGCCATTTTTTTTAGGGCAAAGTGGTTTTGTCTAACTACCTAATCATGGCACAGAAGTGCTTACAATACTCCAAGGAAACAGTAAACAGTAAACAAATGGGAAGTTACAGTATCTTCTACTGTTCTAGCTAAAGATACTTCAGCGAACAGGTTTTATAGTATTGCTAGACCTGTTACTGTCGCAACGTCAAAATAAAAGCGACATATAAAGTTATGGAAGCCAGAACTACTACTGTTCTATAATATAATAAAATATTAAAGTTTTGGTTTCAGCAAACTAAATCTATATAACAGTATAGTAATTAGTATTGTAGCAGGGTAAGAAAAATGTGCAGCATGACCTGGAATCAAACCCGGGACCCTAGGAATACCATACCGCAGCTCTACCGACTGAGCTATCTGGCCACTTACATATCTTCTCCCCTAAATAGTGATAGTTCTAACCTCTGACATATTCCCCTGCTATATTGAATATGATAAACAAGATCAACAAGGAAAGGCGGCGTTCAATGAACGCAACCCCCACATGACCCAGCAACAAGAACCAATGGCAAGGAGCCCAGGGGGACCCCAAACAAAAACAGGACAGGGCAAAGACAGCACGGACAGGTTAATCATTAAATGATAATTAATTTGTAACTGATTAGGAATTCAAAGAAAATAAAAATAGGCCCACAAAGGGGAAGGGGACAGGAGACCGGGGGAGGGGGTGGGGAGTAATCAAAGAAATAAAAACTAGAGGCAATGGGGAAGATACTTACCGTAGACGAGAAAACAACAAGGGACACAAGCAAAAGTGTCACCAAAACAGTATGAAACAACATAAGACATTCATCCTTTATTTCACAGAGTTACATAGCAATGTAAATTAAACTCTGAGCTATATCCAGTCACGGCCCCACATGCAAACCAGTCAAATCGGCCCCAAGTCATATCGGCCCCAAGTCAAATCGGCCCCAAAATTAGTCAAATCGGCCTCAAAATTAGTCAAACCGGCCACACAACAATTTTAAAAAGTCAAATCGGCCCCAAAGCTAGTCAAATCGGCCCTAAAACTAGTCGAATCGGCCTCAAAACTAGTCAAATCGGCCCTAAAGTTATTTTTGTGACTAACAGCTATAAATACTTAAAAATATGTAAAAGATAAAAATTTATTTCTAAATTCAACTTTTTAAAAGAGTAGTTTTTGATTTAAATTATAGATTATTGATAAAAAATAAAAAGAGATGCAATGCTACTGGATTAACGAATGCGTGATGCAATTAACGGTAATTAAGTGTGAACTAAGTGCTACCTGATTAAACGTGACGGTACAAAATTATGTGTTGTTCAAACTTAATTTGATTTGTCGCATATGAGTGGATACAGAACACACAGACAATTTAGATATTTATAACATATATGAATGTATAATTTGAGATTTAATTGATGGCTATCATATATAAGCGTAAATTCTCAAACTGTCCCCTTTATAAAAAAAACATGTACAAACCTTTTGTATAATTGTGTGAATATAACTGTTTGAATTTATTATATTATCATGATTTCTTGGTGCATGCATTATAATAAATAGACATGTATATGTATGTTGTGATATTCGTTGTGATGATGTGTGTTAAGCCCCAGTCAGAAATAAAGTATATATGCTCTGTTCTATCATGATTATTTTGTCTGAAAAATACTTATTTATAGTGATATCCATCCAATTAAAGAGTGAGACGTTTAATCAAGTAGCATGCTGTTCACAATTGATTGCTTTAAATTAGCTGTTTATTAGCTACACGTGTGAAAAACCTCATATGCCTCATACATTTATCATGTTTCATATGTTTATTATACATTGAAGATACATATGTTAAACGTTATACTCAGACAATCAATTTGGTTATTATATGTTTTGTTCTTGCTTTCTTTGTAATCCATGGTTTCTCAAAAGGGTGAGAAAAATGTGCAGCTTGAACGGGACTCGAACCCAGGACCCTCTGAATACTGTACCTTGGTTCTACCGACTGAGCTATTCAGCCCCTTACACATCTTCTTCCTAAATGGTCAGTTCTGAACCATGACAGTATACTGCAGGCTTTTCTAAATAAATAAAGTTTGCTGAACCAGTAGTTTGCTCAAAACCACTTGAACTCCTATTTGATATATTAGTTAAAAGTACCAAGCAATAGGACATAATTATGGAAGATTTACCATGTAGTATAAGCTGCATGTCTCAATGCATGTTCAAAACCTTCATTACAAAGAAACACCTACATGTCATTTTTCGAACTGCCAGTAATTCTTACACTCTTGGTACATTTAATAACTGAATATCTACCCAAACTGTACACAGTTGTCTAAGTGAGGGTGGACATCATTATTACATTGGTGGTTTATTGATGCTGCATCACCACTTAAATCATGTTAATTGGGCATGAACACACCATCGCTAGCCCAACAAGTTGTGGGCTTTAGCGCTATTAATTATATAGACAATGGTTGCCTGCAGACAGACATCTACATGTATGTAATATCAGAATGTAGAATTGGTCGGTCTTGCAGTCTAAATATTGAGACTAACACTGGATATGGCAACAATGAAATAGTGTTTTTTTCTCTTACAAGTCGAGATTTTCCATTCATAAAAGTCATAGCAGGGGCTGTGTGCACTTTAGATGAAATGAATGTAATGCTGACTGTTGTATACTTGAACAAGATGGTTTTGGGGAAGGATGTTTTGTCTTGGTCTGGGCAGGCATCAGGCATTTAGTAATTTATGCACAAATATTATTACTATTTGAACATTAATAACATGTTAGACAACATCAACATGCTGCTTAAAGTGAATATAATTTAAAACTTTCATGATCTTTTAAGACATCTTTAATTTTACTTTATGAAAATTGCCATAACTTTGTTATTATATGTTGGTTCAAGTTAATACTAGGATAAAACAACATTCACAACCAAACTTTCAAATTGTATTATTCAAAAACTCTTCACTCATAAAGGCCTGCATCAGTCTTTTTGGATTTGATGGTAAGAAAAAGTCAGGTTTTGCCCCTGTTCAATTCTTGAAAAAAGTGTGGGGCAGTCTTTATATATATATTACTTTATATAATTTTGGTAGTTTTTATATTGTTTCATTAACATTTTTCGTTATAAATTACCAGTCAATCATCATTATTATAGCTAATTTTTCACTTAATAAATTCAGCTTAATTTGACTGCCAAAAAATGAGTAAAATGTCATTTTACTTATTTGTTGTTTAATATGTACATAATTATATAACTTTGAATATTTCAGACTGACAGAGCAAGTGAAAAATGGCTGCAAATCTTGCAGGGATGGCGTTTATACCTTATTACAAACATCTGATGGAAATTCTTGAAACAAATGCAGAATTAAAGAAAACAAGCAAAGGTGAGAAACAAGATTTCAAGGTATAAGCAGTGGGTAATTTGACAATGACAACTTTATCAGAAGTATTCGGAGAGCTGGTTACCATAAGTGGACTTATCTAGATCAGATTTAAAATATTTTTTGTCCAGTTACAATTTTAGCATGACTATTATGGGGAGCTATTGTACTTACCCTGTCACATTTTGTTTAGATTTTTTGTGTTTCTAAACTACTGAAGAGAATGTATTGAACCACACTAATTTTAAAAGTGTAATAGGGGGTCACTGTCTATAACTCTAACATGTTATTTTTACAGCATTATGGCCCTTTTTTAACTTAAACCATTCTACATTACCCAGGGTCTTCTTTCACTTCCAAGCAATGAGCACACTGTTCTGCCAACACTGAACAGCTCTTGTTTTTTGTTTGTCAGCTCACCTGTACAAAGTGGTGAGAAATGAGCCTTTGTGATAGTATGATGTCTGTAAAGTGTTACTTGTCTTTGTCTTATCCAGAATTTCTTTAAAAAAATGATACAACATCTCCCTATCCACATGATATGCACAATCAGGTTAGCTCAATTTGTAGAGTGTTGGTCTGTGAATCGTGCAACAAGCGTTCGATTCCCAGATAATTCTAGACATTTTTGTTATGATTGATCAAGAAATCTTTTCTACAGTCATTTGCATTATACCTCAGCTCTTGTATGTATAAAGGTTATAGCATTTTGCTTCACAGCCAGCCCAGGAACAGTGTTTTATGGATTTACTCAACTTATAATAAATGTAAATGCTATCGCCTAGTTGCAAGTATTTGATCTTGCCACCTAAATACTTCATAGATATATATTTGTGTTACAACCCAGGGCTTCACTTTAAGCTGCAATAAATAAATTTGGAATTCTGCCACTAACCTCACACTGCGCTGTCTTTAACATATTTATTTTGAAGTTTTGTTTTCCTTCAAGATGATCTACAATTGTATGTTAGACATGTGCATAACACTAGCTATGCCCTTGAAATTTATATACATGTATAATGATTTATAAAGGAATAAACCAAGTGAAAATGTAAATAAATATTACAAGGGAGAAAAACTATGCATATATTATTTTCCTGTGAATTGTCCATGATATTCTCCCTTGTTTTACTGAAATGAATGGTAAAAATCAAAATCAGTTTATACACATGTATTCAAATGATAGGTAATATTATATTGTTATAACCTGTAAATGTGACTGGTTAGATAATATGAGATTACTTTTATATATTTCAAGGTATTTTCAAGCAGATGGCCTGGGCTGCTGGGGGTACGTGTGCAGGTGGTTTAGTGGGTGGACCACCAGGTGCTCTGGTGGGTGGATTTGTGGGTAAGATATTGTTTTCTTCTTGACTTATTGTTAATGAAATAATGTTTTTACTCTTACTACAGTGAATTACTTTACTTAATAACTTGTCTAGTATTAATCATCAGGATTTTCAGTATTAGGATAAACAAGTCATATAGAATCATTTACCAGTTTAGTAAAAGACTACAGTACCATAGTTTTACTTTATAGGTTCAGTAAAAAGTAGATATTATACATAGTCAGTATAATATTGTAACTATGCTTTTAAAGAGTCAGTAAATATTGTATATTTTTCAGAGCCAGTTAATATTGTATATTTTTCAGGTCAAGTTTGTTTTCTTTAGTTATACTTATTAGGGTAAGATACATTACTCCACTGATGTCCAAAAGCCTTAAAACATAAAAAAAATTAATTCATACATAGAACAACAGGGGCACTTATATAGGAAGATATGCCAAAAATAAATAAGAATTAGACTTAGAAATCAATTGAAAATTTAATTTTTGTATTATTCTTAGCCTGATCTGTGAAAAGCATTGCTTTTCACTTTTGAATTATTTTCAAAATTATAATATTTAATCTGGTATATTACAAAGGATAGAGGAAATGATCTGAAATTTTGCACACATGTTATTGATGTATACCTACATAAAAAAACATTAATCTCTAAAAATTATATCCAGTCTCGTCATGTCTAAAAACTTCAGTGGAGTCCCTTCATTATTGTTTATTTTACGGGTTAGGTCTTCTGTTATTATTATTGTATATGTTTAGTTAATATTGTTTATTTTACATGTTCAGTAAAATTCTTTTGTAATTGTATTGTATACAGTGGTTGAGTTTATATTGTAATTTATATTACAGGTTCAGTGATTGGCTACTGTTATTATACTGTATAGGTTCAGTTTATATTGTATATATTACAGGTTCAGTGATAGGCTACTGTAATTATACTGTATAGGTTCAGAAAATATTGTATATATTACAGGTTCAGTGATAGGCTACTGTAATTATACTGTATAGGTTCAGTTTATATTGTATATATTACAGGTTCAGTGATAAGCTACTGTAATTATACTGTATAGGTTCAGTAAATATTTTATATATTTCAGGTTCAGTGATTGGCTACTGTTATTATACTGTATAGGTTCAGTTAATATTGTATATATTACAGGTTCAGTGATGGGCTACTGTAATTATACTGTATAGGTTCAGTTAATATTGTATATATTACAGGTTCAGTGATAGGCTACTGTTATTATACTGTATAGGTTCAGTTAATATTGTATATATTACAGGTTCAGTGATGGGCTACTGTAATTATACTGTATAGGTTCAGTTTATATTGTATATATTACAGGTTATGTGATTAGCTAAGGTAATTATACTGTATAGGTTCAGTTAATATTGTATATATTACAGGTTCAGTGATAAGCTACTGTAATTATACTGTATAGGTTCAGTTAATATTTTATATATTTCAGGTTCAGTGATTGGCTACTGTTATTATACTGTATAGGTTCAGTTAATATTGTATATATTACAGGTTCAGTGATTGGCTACTGTAATTATACTGTATAGGTTCAGTTAATATTTTATATATTTCAGGTTCAGTGATTGGCTACTGTAATTATACTGTATAGGTTCAGTTAATATTTTATATATTTCAGGTTCAATGATTGGCTACTGTAATTATACTGTATAGGTTCAGTTATTATTGTATATATTACAGGTTCAGTGATTGGCTACTGTAATTATACTGTATAGGTTCAGTTAATATTTTATATATTTCAGGTTCAGTGATTGGCTACTGTAATTATACTGTATAGGTTCAGTTATTATTGTATATATTACAGGTTCAGTGATAAGCTACTGTAATTATACTATATAGGTTCAGTTAATATTTTATATATTTCAGGTTCAGTGATTGGCTACTGTAATTATACTGTATAGGTTCAGTTATTATTGTATATATTACAGGTTCAGTGATTGGCTACTGTAATTATACTGTATAGGTTCAGTTAATATTTTATATATTTCAGGTTCAGTGATTGGCTACTGTAATTATACTGTATAGGTTCAGTTATTATTGTATATATTACAGGTTCAGTGATAAGCTACTGTAATTATACTGTATAGGTTCAGTTAATATTTTATATATTTCAGGTTCAGTGATTTGCTACTGTAATTATACTGTATAGGTTCAGTTATTATTAGCTCATCTGTCACAAAGTGACAGGGTGAGCTTTTGTGATCGCTTTTCGTCCGTCGTCCGTCCGTCCGTAAACTTTTACTTTAAATGACATCTCCTTATAAACCACTAAGCCAATTACACCTTTAAAAATTGTTCAAAGAAATTAATTCCATGCAGAACTCTGGTTACCATGGCAACCGAAAGAAAAAAACTTTAAATATCTTCTTTTAAAAAACCCAAAGAGCTAGAGCTTAGATATTTGGCATGAAACATCTTCTAGTGAATGTCTACCAAGTTTGTTCAAATAAAAGCCCTGGGGTCAAAATTGGCCCCGCCCCAGGGGGTCATTGATTTTCCCTATATGCATATAGTAAAAACTTTAAAAAATCTTCTTTTAGGGAACCCAAAGAGCTAGAGCTAAGATATTTAGCATGAAACATCTTCTAACGAGTGTCTACCAAGTTTGTGCAAATAAAAGCCCTGGGGTCAAAATTGGCCCCGCCCCAGGGGGTCATTGATTTTCCCTATATGCATATAGTAAAAACTTAAAAATCTTCTTTTAAAGAACTCGAAGAGCTAGAGCTAAGATATTTAGCATGAAACATGTTCTAATGGGTGTCTACAAAGTTTGTTCAAATAAAAGCCATGGGGTCAAAATTGGCCCCGTTCCGGGGGACATTGATTTTTCTTATACATGTGTATAGCAAAAACTTAAAAAATCTTCTTTGAAAAAACCTAAATAGCTAGATTATAGATATTAAGCATGAAACATCTTCTAGTAAGTGTCTACAAAGTTTGTTCAAATAAAAGCCCTGGGGTCAAAACTGGCCCCGCCCCAGAGGTGTCATTGTTTTATAGTAAAAACTTAAAAAATCTTCTTTTAAAAAACCCAATGAGCTAGAGGTAAGATGTTTAATATGAAACATCTTCTTGTGGGTGTCTACCAAGTTTGTTCAAATAAAAGCCCTTGGGTTAAAATTGGCTCTGGCGGGGGGAGAGGATGGGGTGCAGAGGTGATTGTTTTTCATTATATGTGTGTAGTAAAAACTTAACATCATCTAATGGGTGTCTTCCAAGTTTGTTCAAATAAAAGCCCTGGGGTTTAAACTGGCCCCGCTCCGGGGGCCTATATACAGGTGAGCGACCTCAGGGCCATCATGGCCCTCTTGTTGTATATATTACAGGTTCAGTGATAGGCTTCTGTAATTATACTGTATAGGTTCAGTTATTAGTCCCCTACCGGTTTACCGGAGGGGACTTTAGGTTTACCCTCCGTCCGTCTGTCCGTCCGTCCTTCTGTCCGTCCGTCAGTCCGTCCGTCCACAAAACTGGATCCCGCGATAACGCAAAAAGTACTGAAAATATTTTAATGAAACTTGATATATGCATAGATGGCAGTATGGAGATTATGCACGTCTTTTTCTTTTCTTCCTATGTTGAAAATTCTGGTTGCTATGGCAACAAATAGGCTGAAAATATGGCAAATTTTACACATAACCTGGATCCCGCGATAACGCAAAAAGTACTGAAAATATTTTTATGAAACTTGATATATGGATAGATGGCAGTATGGAGATTATGCACGTCTTTTTCTTTTCTTCCTATGTTGAAAATTCTGGTTGCTATGGCAACAAATAGACTGAAAATATGGCAAATTTTACACATAACCTGGATCCAGTCATAACACAAAAAGTACTGAAAATATGTTTATGAAACTTGACATATGGGTAGATGGCAGTATGGAAATTATGCACATCCTTTTTTATCTTCCTATGTTGAAAATTCTGGTTGCTATGGCAACAAATAGGCTGAATTTCAAGATTTCTGATTCTAGTTTTTAAGTTTTTTCACTCTAAGTTCTTTATTTCTTAAGGTGTTTTCTTCAAACTTTAAATAAAAGTTGCTTGTCATCAACCACATCATATGTGACAAGGTTTACAACTCTAGCACAAAATTTATCAGAATTACCTCCCTTGAACTTAAAATTTTCATAAAAAAAACATTGTTTTTTTTAATAACTTCTTTTTCTGAATGTATCTACTTCAAACTTCGTATAAATGTTTGTTATTGTCACTCAACATTTGTGAGTGTTCAATACTCTAGCAAGGCTATTTTCAGAATTATGCCCCTTTTGAACTTAGACTTTTTTTTGAGAAATTGGTAATTTTTACTCCAACTTCTTCAATCATGATAGGATTTTAAAAATGTTATATTTTGATAACAGGGATGTTTAAAAAATAACTTTAGAGTTCCTTCAGTCCGTCTGTCTGTACATAAAAACTGTTTCCTGTGATCACTTTTAAAGAACTTTTTCAACAAATTTACTTAAAATAGGAACATAAGTGAATGGCCAATGGCCCTTCAGAATTTTGCTTGGGCTCTTACCGGTAGGGGACTTATGGATTGCTTGCAATACTATGATAATTGCTTGTTATTGTATATATTACAGGTTATGTGATTAGCTAAGGTAATTATACTGTATAGGTTCAGTTTATATTGTATATATTACAGGTTCAGTGATAAGCTACTGTAATTATACTGTATAGGTTCAGTTATTATTGTATATATTACAGGTTCAGTGATTGGCTACTGTAATTATACTGTATAGGTTCAGTTATTATTGTATATATTACAGGTTCAGTGATTGGCTACTGTAATTATACTGTATAGGTTCAGTTATTATTGTATATATTACAGGTTCAGTGATAGGCTACTGTAATTATACTGTATAGGTTCAGTTAATATTGTATATATTACAGGTTCAGTGATAAGCTACTGTAATTATACTGTAAAGGTTCAGTTTATATTGTATATATTACAGGTTCAGTGATTGGCTACTGTAATTATACTGTATAGGTTCAGTTATTATTGTATATATTACAGGTTCAGTGATTGGCTACTGTAAATCTGATGAATATAGCTCAATGATAAAAGTGTTAAAAAATCTCAGTGACTATGACAAACAACGTTTGGTGGAGAAAGTACAAGAACTTGTTGGTAGCTCAGGCCTAGAAGCTCTCACAGCATTCGTTGGTTCCCAGGTTCAACGTGAGCTGTTATTAAATGTTATACGAACAGTCTTACAGAATAAAGATGGAGGGTAGTACATCAGGATTCCAATTTCATATAATTTTGATATTGTTGAGATAAAAGTTTTTGTTAAAAAAAATTTCCATAGACATATAGAGAAAATAAGGTTTATGTTTCCATATTCCATAATGTATTCCACTTTTCGAGGAAAATAAATTTTGTTTTTGTCATGACCCTCTCATTGTGCCTTCAGCGTCAGTGTTGGTTATCCTTTCTTTAAGGTTCATTTTCTCAGAAACTATAAAAGCTATGCACTTTAAACTTTGATGAACATTTATATTGTCATTTAAGGGTGCCATTTCAAAAGGGCAGGTAATCTTAATTTAATTTTTTTAATCAAAATTGTGCTCCTTTTTCAACAAAGATTTTTAGCACTGGTTAACCTTTTTGTTATTTACTTCAAACTTGATATACTAGTTCACAATCAAAATATGACAAGATTTCAGTATGGCAGATAATCATAAAATTCATTGAAAGTTTTTGGTTTTTGCAAAGTTGTACCCTTATTATCTTGTATATGCTCATTATACTTACTTGTTTTCAGTGAGTTTAATCATTCATGTCTTTTTTTGTATTTGTCATGTGTAATATGTATGTAATATGTATATATGTTAATTGTATCATGTAACAAGAAACATAACTTGTTTACGTTACTTAAAGAATCTTGAATCTTATTTTACTTAAAAAAATTTCTTCATAGGTCAGTTTCTCAAAAACTGTCAAGTTAATCCCTTCTATCTGGAATACTTGTTCAATTGTTTTAAATTAGAAAAAATTAATGCATTTCTAAAGAGCAGGTAACTGTTTTATTATTCACTTTAAACTTGATATATTTTTTACTAACAAGAGCAGGTATGTCTGCTTAGCATGTTTGCAGAATTATGCCCCCTTTTTGTGTCTAGCACTAAGAATATTGGTGATCTTGTAAAATATACAATCATGTACATGTATTTATGAAATACAATGATTTTTTTGTTATGTATTTCATTGAGTTAAGATTGTATTAATACCTAATACCTTCTATAAATACTAATTTCTTATTAACCAGGTTTTCAACGAAAACCGGGTTATTGTAATGCCGAAGTCGGCGGGCGGGCAGGCGGGCGGGCGGGCATCAACTTTTGGTTTCCACTCAATAACTTTAGTTTGCTTTGGCCTATTGACACCAAACTTGGTGTATGGATAGCTTATATCAAGAGGCAGCTTGGGATTGCTATCCAGGTGTCTGTGATCAAGGTCAAGGTCACTGTTACTAAAAATAGAAATTCAGTTTCCGCTCAATAACTTGAGTTTGGTTTGGCCTATTGACACCAAACTTGGTGTATGGATAGCTTATATAAAGAGGCCACTTGGGATTTCTACCCAGGTGTCTGTGATTAAGGTCAAGGTCACTGTTACTAAAAATAGAAATTCAGTTTCCGCTCAATAACTTGAGTTTACTTTGGCCTATTGACACCAAACTTGGTGTATGGATAGCTTATATCAAGAGGCAGCTTTGGATTGCTACCCAGGTGTCTGTGATCAAGGTCACTGTTACTTAAAATAGAAATTCAGTTTTTGCTCAATAACTTAAGTTTGCTTTGGCCTATTGACACCAAACTTGGTGTATGGATAGCTTATATCAATAGGCCGCTCGGGATTGCTACCCAGGTATCTGTGATCAAGGTCAAGGTCACTGTTACTAAAAATAGAAATTCAGTTTTTGGCTCAATAACTTGCGTTTGCTTTGGCCTATTGACACCAAACTTGGTGTATGGATAGCTTATATCAAGAGGCAGCATGGGATTGCTATCCAGTTGTCTGTGATCAAGGTCAAGGTCACTGTTACTAAAAATAGAAATTCAGTTTCCGCTCTATAACTTGAGTTTGCTTTGGCCTATTGACACCTAACTTGGTGTATGGATAGCTTATATCAAGAGGCAGCTTAGGATTGCTACCCAGGTATCTGTTATCAATGTCACTGTTACTAAAAATAGAAATTCAGTTTCTGCTCAATAATTTGAGTTTGGTTTGGCCTATTGACACCAAACTTGGTGTATGGATAGCTTATATCAAGAGGCAGCTTGGGATTGCTATCCAGGTGTCTGTGATCAAGGTCAAGGTCACTGTTACTAAAAATAAAATTCAGTTTCCACTCAATAACTTGAATTTGATTTGGCCTTTTGACACCAAACTTGATGAATGGGTAGCTTATATCAAGAGACAGCTTGGGATTGCTACCCAGGTGTCTGTGATCAAGGTTAATGTATTTAGTTTTCATGTTATAACTTGAGTTTGCTTTGACCTTTTGACACCAAACTTGCTGAGTGGCAGCTTTGGATTGCTACTTAGATATGCGGGAGCAAGTTCAAGGTCATTTGCTTACAATAGAATTTTCTGCTTCAACCCAACAACTTCAGTGCACTTTGACCTATTGATTGCTGTCACATAAAACTTGGCCGTTGAAAACCTGGTTTTCGTCGCATTGCGGCGCTTCTTGTTTATGACTGTTAAATTGAACCACTGAAATCATGTTCATGCGCAGTGATGAAATGAACTGTTGATTGGTCAACAATTTAATAGTCTCACCCCTGTCATCAGATATTTTCAATAATGCTATAATTGTGTTTTTTAGAAAATCAAATGTCAGAATGATTCCGCTGTAAACAGTTTAAACAGTTGTAAAAATGTTATTAGTATGTTGCTGCAGTATATATTATAGTTTGATTGCAAAGCATTAGGTAATAAAACAGTTATTTATTGCATGCGAGTTTGTGGAACAGTAAAACTGTTTTCCCTCCTTTGGCCTCTTGTAACAGTTCCAAATGTCACCCCTGATGCCTCAGTGCAACAGTTTTGACTGTTCCAAAAACAGCATTGAAATAATTGTATACTGTTAAAATTTTATTGTGATTAAATAAGATTTCATGAATTCTTTTCAAGTTTTTATTGGATAAAGAAAAGATTAATTGTTATACAGATACTTTTATTTCCTCCAGAATTGAAGAGCATGTGAGTTGTTGATTGATTTTTGAGTAACATGTTATGTAAGAAAAAACATCATTAAGCACATGGTTGCTAAATTGTTTACTTTTGATATATCTTTGACATAAATAAAATAATGTAAATCAGTTGATTTCAAAATGATATAATAAAATCTGAACAAAAAATGTCAAATGTATATAAGAAAATATCATGACACTAAATTGCATTATTAGGCACAAATACTTTCAACAGGTTATTTGACTAGTAACATGTAAATGGTTATATAGTAGACAATTATTTGCATATAGACATATAATCTGTCACAAGTATATTTGATAGATTCATTTATAATACTGCACAATTGCTTTATTTCATTAGTTATAAACACTTTAAAAGGTTATGTGGCTCTATTTACATTCCAAACAACCATTTAACTTCTCAAGAATCTTTATTATGGCTTTATAATACAACACACTGCATTTCTTTGAGAAAGAAACAAAAAATTACTTATGCAAACTTTTTATTGTAGAGCATTAACTCTAAAATTTTAAAAGCTTTCAACATGAAACTTAAAGTACTTGCTTATTATGACAAGTGCAGTTGTTACACAAGGGGCACTATTTTGAAACCTTAATTAAATACCTTATTTTTTGGAGATATGCCTCTTTACAACTTTTTTACAATTTTTTTTTGTCAAAATTGCCTGTGAAGTAGAATGATTTTAAAACTATGAAAGATATCAGCATAAAACTTAATGGAATACTTGTTCATCATATCAAGGTATACTTTTTAGCTCACCTGAGCTTGCTCAGGGTGAGCTTTTAGGATCGTTGAATGTCTGTCGTCCGTCCACACTTGTTAGTTAACACTTTAGCGGTCACATTTTTGCCTCAATCATCATCAAACTTTGTCAGGATGCTTATCTAGATAGCTCGTATGAGTTTGAACATGGGTCATATCGGATGAAAAACTAGGTCACAGGTGCTAAAAATAGAAAAATCTTGTTAACACTCTAGTGGCTACTGTTTTGATCCAAATATCCTGTAAATTGGTCTGAAAGTTTGCTTTGGTGATTTCTAGGTCAAGTTCGAACATGGGTCATCTCGGATGAAAAACTAGGTCACATCGCCTAAATATGGAAAAACCTTGTTAACACTTTATTGGTCACATTTTTGACTCAATTATCATTAAACTTGGTCAGGATACTTGTCTAGGTAATTGCTCGGATGAATTTGAACATGGGTCATCTTGCATGAAAAACTAGGTCACCGGAGCTAAAAATAGAAAAATCTTTTTAACACTAGTGGCTACTGTTTTGATCCAAGTATCCTGGAAATTGGTCTGAAAGTTTGTTTTGATGATTTCTAGGTCAAGTTCGAATATGGGTCACCTGGGTTAAAAACTAGGTCACACTGCTCAAATATGGATAATCCTTGTTAACACTCTAGTCAGGTCACAATTTTGACTCACCTGTCATAAAACTTGGCCAGAATGCTTGTCTAGGTAATTGTTCAGATGAGTTTGATGGGTCTGTTGAGTGATCTAGGGCCATCATTGCCCTCTTGTTTAGACAAGGAGCATAATTCTGAAAGTTTTATTGTTAAAGTTATGCCCCTTTTTAACTTAGAAATTTTGTGAAAATTGCTATTGAATTAAAAACTATTTATTAAAGGTGTCAACATAAAACTTTGAATACTGGATTAGAATGACATTTGTAATACCAGTGGCATTTACATTAATTTAAAAACAACTTTTTTGAGTAATGTGTGTTTTTTAACTTAAATATTGATAAAAAATAATTGGTTATTGATATTTGTTGCCTTTAACAGACGAGCGTTAACAAGTATATGTGGTGCTCTTGTTTACTTTGGAACTTGACCTATTTATATATAATGTATGACTTATATTTTATACTTTAGCTTCTTAGAAAAAATAGTTTAAAGTTTAGGTATCATGGTAATATTTTTGATATATTTATACAGTGCCAGAGGGAAATTAAGATATTTATTTTATATTATTGTTCTCATGTTATTGTTGTATACTTCTGTCAAATGATGATTACATTATTTAGTTATTCAAACAGATTTGTTCCATTTGTATTCTGTTACATTAATGGAGATTTTTTTATACTCACAGGATTACTATAAAATATACCCATTTTACCAAATATTTTTAGAAATATAAAAAATGTTTTAGCAGTTTTGTTATTTATTTAAAAATGACTGTAATTGTGGAATAAAGTAGATGGTGTCAATATAAAATGGCAGTAAAAATATCAAGTACTGAGAATAGTCAAGCACTTGTTATTATTTGTGACTGACATAGTATATTTGAGTATTTAAGTATTTAATAAAGTAAATGAATTTTTCTTTCAGGATCATTACAACAAAATAAATGTTACATTATACATGTTATAGTTTAAAAATTTTACATATCATGTTTACTTACACCTTTTATAAGTTATATGTATTATTCATTAATGTAGTCATTTAGAAATAAATTTTGTTTTAGAATGTGACTTGTTTTTATTACCTGTGCTCAAAGGTGAGCTTTTGTGATGGCAGTGCGTCCATCGTCCCTGTGATCAACCACCATCTCTAACTTAATTCATTGGTTGATTTTGACCAAACTTCATAGGAATGAACATTTGGCAGCCTTAGCAAAATTTGTGGAATTGGTTCAAGTTGGATGTATATACAGGTCAAAGGAGATAAAGATATATTTCCAAAATGAAATCTTCTGAGAAACAACAATACTAGATATTTACCATGAAGCATCCACTTGGAAGTACTCTACACATCTTATATAAATCACGTCTCAGTGGTTTCTTTGTTTTTATAGATATACACATATTAAACTGCTATACTGAGAACTTAGGTATTTGGCGTGCAGTGTAGACCTCTACAACTTGCACCTTAGAAATGACCCTGTCTTGGGGTCACAGATTGAACTGATGACTTGTATAGGCAAAAGGTCTTAAAACTTCTTCTTCGAAGTTGCATTGAACATATTCTTGTTATGTTCACAATGTCATACACGTGTGAGTCTTGTCCAATTGGTCGGAATTGGCCAGAACTGGGGTGGTAGGTGTCACACACACTTAGTTTATATAGATTTGTATTGGAAAATACATATTTATTTCCTTCTTTAAGACTTCAATGCCCGGGCTAGATTTTCAGCATGTAGCATTGCCATTGCGTATCTGACCTCTAAAAAGTTGTATAAGTCATGCCCATCTGGTAAAAAATGACTTCGTCCTCGAGGTCAGATACATAGGCCAGTTTAGTAAAATGTCTTAAAGAACCACTTCTCTGAAATAACAATGCCTAGATATTTGGATTGTAGTATAACCTTGAAGTCATCTGCAAAAGTAATATGTCATGCCTTTAGAAGTCTTCTTTTGTATTTGGTATTTTGCATGTCGCATCAACTTCAAATATATATTTCTTATCATTACACACATGTTGTGTGACAAGGTTCATAACTCTAGCGTGACTATTTTAAGAATTATTCCCATTGATCTTGGAATTTATGTTAACAAATGTTATTTTTTTACTATAACTTAATACATAAGTATACATAAATGATTTTTCTTTCATAATTTTGTCTTTATTACTGCGTCCAGTATTTTATTAGTCGACCTTCGCTGTCTCCTGTGACAGCTCTTGTTATTATTCTTCTTGTGTCAAAATTGGCCGGGTCCAAGGGTCACTTTATTTAATATTCATTTATTTGACTAAAAATAATTGGAAAACACATTTAGATTTCTTGTGAAAAACTGCAAACTCTGAACTTAGATACTTAGTATAAAGCATAGCTTAATGGACCTTTACAAAAACATATAGGGTCAAAAATGGCCCCACCGTCGGGGACACAGTTTATGTAGACATATACAGTAAACGTGTCTTAAAATCGTTTCTTCTGAATCTCCTACATTGTCCTGAATGTACAAAGTTTGTTATGTTTAGCATGTATCATCACTTTGTGATTTTCTACTTTATGTCATTCCAATTGTGTAGAAATACCCTCGCAGCCACTTACTAGTTTATGTAAACTTATATAGGAATACCGAAGAAGTCTTCTTGTGTAAAGTTACAATGCATAGAGCTTCGATATTTGACGTGCCGTCAAATACTGCTTGCAACATAATGGCAGCCCAAATTACTGATATTTGCGTTGAAGAAAAGTGACCCTTTTTTTAGCAATGGCGGAGATATGACTATAAAGAAATGAAATACAGATCAGTACATAAGTTAAACTCTCTTTTGCACATAATTTTGGCTTTGACATAATTATCTTAAAAAGCGTTGGAGATGCAAGCTGTTTTCTTTGCACTTCTGTAGTTTAGATACTGTTTTTTTTTGTAGGATGGCAAAGAACTTATCAGATACCCCTGCCAATCTTTGAATTACAGAGCGTTATTTTTTGCACCCGCTGAAATATCGTGGGTTCTGCAAGACCTACAGCATTTAAAAACTTGCAAATTTTGAAAATGGACAAAACTAAGCGATCTGTATTTCTAGAGTTATGCGCCTATTTACATATTAAGTATTTTATTTTTTAAATTTATGCATTCCTTTTTATAGTTCTTCCGCATATTGAGCAGTAAAATTCATACCATAACACTGTTGAATTTGCCCTCAACAGGCTGGCTGCGGAACAATACAAGTGTTCAGGTTGAAACAAGAAAAATCAAGAAATCTTCACGTATTTCAAAGTTTTATTAGAAAATTAATATCATAAAAAATATACAATCCACAATGATAGTTATGTACAGTGACGGGTCATAAAATAATGCTTGTGTTAGAACTTGACGCCGGAATAAATGAACAACGTCAAATGGCGATTCAGCAGAACAAACCTTTATCATAAAGACGATTTCAGAATTCATAATACATTGTATTTAAATAAATCAGTAAGAACCTTCATGTATTCAGACTTCGTATAATTTATGATACCGATACATATTGATATCATAACTCTTTTGGTTTTATACAAATTTATTTTAGTTCGATTGTGTTGGAAGCTATATGCTTAATCTTATTGAAACACTCTCGAATCCGTTCCTGGAACAAACCAGTACTAAGCAATATAAATGTAAAGTGAATGTAAAGTTTCTTGCTGAAGGAAACAACAGCTTGCCCCTGTCAGGGTTTGAACCCATGCGGTCAGCAATCCTTAGATTACTAGTCCGCCGCGTTAATCACTCGGCTTTGCCGCAACAACGTAATCATAACTCTTTTGATATATTTAATGCGGTTACTTTGGTTGAAACTAGAAAAAGAGAGAAAAAAAGATTTATGTAATGTATATATCAAACAACCTTATAATCATAACAGAAACATGTATAATGGGTCAAATATATCTGTACGGTACAAGTTCCAGCTCTCTAGAATATTCAGATTTCCATGTAAATTGTTTTCAACAATTGCAACAGCTAAATTCAGAAAATTGAAAACAACAGTTGTCTGCGCACGATTGTCATCTCTGTTAACGTCATTTCCGGTGGAAGTGTCTTGTACGACTAAAACACATGTAAAGCAGTATACAATTTGTTACATGTCTTCTGTAAAACATGCATTCGCTGCCATTGGAAACGATTTGCCTAGTGTCTGGCGACTTTGCTTCTATCTGAACAATTAAAATCACAGTTTGCAGGACTATCTGAATCTAGCTAATGTTGGCTTGTTTGCACGTTTTACAGCACTTCCAGCGGAACTTGTGATATCTGCACATTTTTAAATGTCCAGCTAAATCACAGAACGATGAGTTGTCGACACAAGTTTCTGCTAAAAATGCAAAATATAACATTTTATAAAACGTAAGTGTTAATATGTATCACAATGTAGAAATTAAAATGATTTTAAAGAATAAATTTGATGCAAATTGTGGAATATGATAGATAAGGGAAACTCATTTGGTTATTAAATATACAATGTATAAGGATATAACACAAGTTTAAAGAAAGTCTATATGAAAGAACTAGTACTGCACCCTTTACATATAACAAAGTATTTTGCTTACACGTGAATTGTATACGTTGGTTGAAAGCGTATACAATTCATTGTGAACTTATTCGTGAGTAAACGACGTCAAATGCTTACATAACCTTTAAACGACGGATATGTTATCCATTTTGAAATAATATATTCTCCCTTAAAGTTAATATGTCTATACAATGGGCACATTTTCCATTATAATTTCAAATATTGATAAAAACAATTGAAATCAATCTTTTGGATTTTCTTATAAAATGCGCTTGGAAAAAAAATGTTGATAAAATTCTAAATAATTTAGAATGAACGTTAATTTGAAACAATATTTTGTTCTAGAACAATTTTACTGTCTTCTATACAATGTATGTAATATCAAACCATGTATCTCACACTTGCCAACAAGTTCCATGTATAATTTTTTCGAGATTTATTGTTACATTGTATGTCAACTAAATATCACCGTGATTATTCATTGTATTACATACCTCCCATTATAGACCAATGCACTTAAACGCCTTTAATTATATACCTATAATTTTTTCCCTAAAGTACACGTAAATCTTGAAGCGCGATTACGCTTGAACGGATAGAAATACCATATATGGAAGTGCCGAACTATTTTTGACGTTGGTTTCCATCTTAGTTGCAGCTGTGTATAACATAGCATTTGGAAACGGGAACCAACATTATTAAAGGCGTGGCCAGTTTTGCAAAAAATACGTATTCATCCGCCATTTATGAATTTATTTCTTGACAACTACATTTCATTTCATGAAATTACTAATATAGAAGTGAAGTATATTGAAAGTGCTTTTTACTTAAAATGAAAAGGTATATAACAAAAGGAAAATTATGTTGAAGCAGCTTTTTAAGGCCACGTATTTTGCTACTCGCGACGTTGAAAAATTGATTTCTCACTCGTCCTTCGGTCACGCGAGATATAAATTTGTCAACGCTGCTCGTAGCAAAATACAAATCCTCAGAAAGCTACTGCAACAAAATATTCCGTATATATTGCTCGCGCTTTGTGACAAATAAAAAAATGCATGTATCACCAGAACATGCTGACTCCTTATGATCAGACGATCAAACGCCTACATTTCAAACGTAACCTAGAAACGCTGTAAGCTATAAACGCTGTAACGAAGCTAGTTAAAAGAAAAAAATCTTTCAGATGATGTCGTCAAAAATATATATTTATATTTACAATGACAAACTGAAGTTAAAAACTTACTGTGTCTACATTTCGCAGGTTTACATGTTTTTGAGACAGATGGTTTGGCTTTATTTCTACAAACATTGTATGCCGGAAGTTTAGTCGATACCCATACACAACTTAGCGTACGTAACTTCCGTCCTTTGGCGCCACATAATGGTGTACACTGTAAGGAAACAAAACATCTCGTTACGCTTTGTGCTAAGTGAAATCTTAACATTTCTTACCTTGACCTGTTGAATTTGTGCAATAGATATGCTGTACTTTGAATTTGGGTCAGTCCCCTTTAAAGTGTCAGAATTTCAGTACAAAGAAATACAAAATTAACCAACAATATAGAGCCAGCCTAGACTATACAGGCTTTACATTAGCGACGGCTCTTGACTTAGTGGTTGGAATGATGTTCTGTATCTTTACACTGTACGATAGTGATACATACACTCATTTAATAGGATAGTGTTGACTGACATTTTAGTAACGATTCAATTAAATATACCAATGAATTTGGAAAAAAAAGAAGAAAGATCTCATTGGACAAACTTTAATTTCAGGAACTAATTATAGGTGATTACAAATAGTACATACATTGTTTTTGTGTTATTTAGGAAGTTCATTGAACCCCTTTTTATACGTTTTGCAAAACAACAAAAATGGTTTAATTGATCAAAACGGTAAATGAGCCGCGTCACGACAAAACCAACATAGTGGGTTTGCGACCAGCATGGATCCAGACCAGCCTGCGCATCCGCGCAGTCTGATCAGGATCCATGCTGCTCGCTTACATACCCTATTACAAGTAGAGAAACTGATAGCGAACAGCATGGATCCTGATCAGACTGCGCGGATGCGCAGGCTGGTCTGGATCCGGGCTGGTCGCAAACGCACTATGTTGGTTTTGTCGTGACGCGGCTCACATTATCTTACATCTTAAGCAAATAAATAAACAAACAAACATATACTTACATCTGACCATTTTGATGTCTGCCATTCAGCAGTACAGTTTGGATTTTTACAATGCTCTCTAGCAATAGGCTTCTCGATAATGTTGCATTTAGATACCAGAGCCTCGGTCTGGTTCTTGTAAAGGCATTGAACAACTCTCGTTTGTACTGAATGACCTACTTTTTCACACTTCTCATCTGTACACTATTTAAGAATTCAATAATTTGTCATTAAAATCTTCTCATGTAATAAATGATTTATTTAAAAAAAGAAACAACATGATTTAAATGCATTGCAATCTGTTATTAATATTTCTGACTGTTTCACAATAATAATGATACTACATGTAAGATACTCTAATTATTTTCATATATTTTGATATTGAAATCACGTAACCTTTAGTTTTATAAGCTATTAGACTAGCATCTCTTAAAGCGATTGTTTTATTAAAAGCTCGGCCTCGATGAATTACAATATAGAAAAAGTAACTCTTCAACGACAACAAAACAAATGGCTAGCAGATTAATACATCATTATAATTAAGCCTCTAATAATATTGTTATAAAAAACAAATGAGTAGTAAAAAGTAATGCATACAATATACATTGTTTCAACACCATAAAAATAACCAATGTTCTGTCACTCAGCCTTTGTACCACGTGACGTTCCTATAGACATCATTATAGGGTCCAAGCTTATCAATTTACTAATAGTCTCTTTTTTATTTCCAGAGTCAACAAAGTCCATATCAAACCAACATTACACCCCTTATATAGACTCATTTTCATTACCAGGGTCCAAAAGATTTATATCAAATCTGTATCGCACCCATTCAAGTCTTAATCCATATCAAATCCTTATTGTAATTGAAATTATAAAGTTCTGTCGAATTGTCAAACACTGGTGGTGTGAAATAAAGAGATCATTAAACATGATTGAGAACAATGCTGATTCTATTGGACTTACACACAGCGTCAAAACCTATATCAGACTCGGCTAGTATCTTGTCTAATATAGTTTTGACAGTTTTGTACTCGTCAAATAGAACTCAGTATTATACCCAATATAATTTAATATAATAACGTCATATATTAAATTAACATTACTTCCGAAATTCAGAGAAGTTAAGTTCTCAAGTTGCTTCACCATATGATTTTATTTGTAATTATTAATAAATTAATTTCAAACAGCTCTCTAAGAAAACCGAAAGAAAACAGTTTGATTCCTTTATAAACGACAATCAGCATAATTCATTCTCACCTCTGACCATTCTCCGGCTGTCCATGAAGGGCATTCACTCTCTATAATACATTTTTGGGTTGAGGTAGGTTTCTCAAGTCCTCTTTTCAAGCACTCCTCCTCTGGTAAAAGCCTTATGAATTTATCAGTCAAGTGATTACACGTCACAATTCTTGTTTGCGTACCCCACCCACATTTTTCCGAGCACTCGGTCCAGTTTGATGTGGTAAAACTTGAATAATCATACCCACTGTTTTCATCTATTGCATTTATATGTAAATACTTCGTATTTTTCATCTTAGATGTACCGTCAGCTTGAAAATTACTCCCGTTAAAATTAGCTTGAAATATTGAATTTAATATAGTATCTGCTTGTTGCTTAGCCTCACGCTTTGATTGAAAAGATACCTTAACGGTTGCATGAAGTAACCCTGCACTACACGTGAAAACACCCGTGTCAACTTTTGGATTTGCACGTGTTATTCTGAGGGCTCCGTTGGAAGAAACTCTTACGCGTCCAACTAACGGAATCAAACGGTGATCTTTAGTCCAGAAAATTAATTTCTTATGAAAGTTTCTCACTGGGCATTTGATTTTAACGGACTGATTTGGCAAAAGAATTGCCTTTTCTCCAACATAAAGACGTATCCTTTTCGACCGTTTCGTTTGAATAAAAACTCCTTTCCGCTCCTTTATTTCCGGAAGTTGCTGTAGTTTATAGCAGTCACCAAAGTAACATGGTCTCGTGTTCGTTGGACGCGGTCCGATACATTCCGAATCAGAGACATTCACTTGCAGATTTGTCTTCAGATGTTTTACACAGAATACTGGCCTTGATTCGAACCCGGCACCACAAGTAACCGAGCACTGAAAGATGCAGAATACTGTTTACAACAGAGGTGAATTATCTGAATTATCTTACATTTCATGTTTACATTTCATTTATTAGTTACGGTTTTCTACCCACCGAACAACCACATTATCTTATTTTTGCACACGATAATGTTTTATACCAGCCACATAATCTCATTTTGACAAAAGGTTTACACTACAATTTTCTTGCTCAGCCTAATTGTACTTCTTTTAAACGTCAAAATGTTTGTTTGTTTGGTTTTTAGGTACACCAACACAGTATAGATCATATAGTGCCGAAAAAGGAAAGATGACTTTGGCTAACTTCGGGTGTTACAAACTTCAAAGCAACACAAGTGGTCAAAACCACTTCACCTGCTGTAGCTAAGAGATGCATAGACGCGAGTTATTTAAACTCATTTAGTCGCTTCTTAGATCACGCAGGGATAAACGGTGGCTACTCAATCATAAAGGACATGGGTTTATACAACATGTAATAATAATCCCAAATCGGGTAAAATCCTTGGTTATTCTGCAATGAAAATAAATTGAATAAAATCTGCATACCTCTGCCCAAGATCCGGTTTTCCACTCCGCTTGGCAAAATTTTAGATTGCAAGATCTTTCTGATAGTGGAACAGGGTCTGGACATCTGTATAAAGGCAGAGTTTCTTGTGCACCACCTGACGTCATCTGAACACATTCAATATCACGTGATTGTCTACCACCGCCACACGGCACTGAACATGTACCATACTCGCTTACACGCCATCTGTAAATAACACTTATTTTGAAGCTTTTTATGTTGTTGCCGTTGTTGTTATTTTTGTATTTTGTTTTGTTTTTGGTTTTGTAAGATATTCCTCAATGGACATATAAACAAAAACAAATCATAAAAACATTTTGTTTTCGGTATATTTCAGTGTCTGCGAACTTCATTGGATCCGAGTGCTTCTTTGTGCTTGCATATCATCTTTCAATGTTTAATGATAAACACGTAAATAGTGAACAAGGCAAATATATATTGATTTATCAGCCAAAAAATTTATATATTAAGACAATATTAAAAGAGAGACAGAGTCGGGCCGGTAGGAGATAATTGGCCCATAAAATAAATAATGGCCTATTAACGTATAGTAACAACGTCTACCGACACATTTCCCATCCCACACAAATAGAGAAGCATCAATACTTAAAGAATGCGGGTTAGATTCGATATTTTAATGTTTTTTTTTTGGTCATCTTATCAGACAAGTTTAAACATTCTTTACAATTACTTACCCTGGTGGACAATCAATTACATTACAATATTGGGTTATCGGTCCTGGTCTGATCAACTTTTCACACAGGAAATCGACTACAGTTCTGTTGCTGACCACGTCAACACATTCCAGGATACTTGTTTGAGTTCCTGTAACAGACAATATATTACTCTAATATTTTGACACCGCATATTTTTATACAAATTCTAATGGGTGCTTTGGCGATATACTTGCCATTCCGTAAAATGACCTCTAATGGACTATGGTTTCTTTCTAACATTTAAATCGCATTAATACCTTCGTGCGTAAATCTCGCATTTTACATATCCAAAACATATTGTATGCGGACAGTGTGTCATAAGCGTGAATAGTTATCATTAGCTAAATACCCCAATTCAGAATTCAAAACATATGTAAAATCAGATGAGAAAATATATTTCAGAGTGGTCTATTGTTGCTTCTGTACATCTATGTCGTGAAGAATGATATTCCTATTTGATCAGAGACATTTTTTATACAGAAAAGTAAAACTCTATAATTTGATGTATGACTTATTACATCATTCAATATAAAAAGCAGATCTGTGTGAATTTAACCTTTTCTATTAATTTTCTCATCATATTAATATATTACAACATCTTCTTCAGTAGTATTTGAAGATTGTTTGAACATTTTCATACAAAGTGACCTTGACAGAATATTGTCATAAAATATATATGCCTTGATATAAATATCAACTAATGAGACCGTTCACTTTAGTCCAGTCCTATTGATGGCCTTAATGTACGGTTTTTACTGTAATATATAATAGTTTGAAGACATGACATTGTAAGTGGCTAAAATTTATGGAAGACCGTAACGAGTTAAGGTATTTAGAACTTTACCGCGTCCGCAAGTTTGACTGCAAGGTTTGAACTTTCTATGACGCCAGACAAATGCCTCGTCACCGGAAGCTGTCAACGGGCACTTTCCTTGATGACATTCACGTTTACTGTGCGGCTCAGTTCCTGAAATATAATGTACCCTTATATAACTAAATGTCTAAACAAAAGCATTAAAAAGCATTTACTTCCATATCATACAAGCATAGTGGTAGTCAATCCTGAAAGAAGGGTTGGCATATTGTTGGTTTTTGTTTTGGTTATAAGTAATACAAAACATCTACCCCAGAGCAACTCACTATCTTATAGTTAAAATATGAATTATAAAACCTTTTAATATGACATCAAACAGATAATATATAACATGGCACATTGAAATGTCTTTCATTTTGTTGTTTAAATACACGCTGAACATTGTCTATGACAAAAATAAGCACACAGAGTGTTTACTTCTGTCACAATCTAAATTCACTATCTACCGAAACATTTTAAAAAAGAGATAAAAATATAAAATAACCTTCACATTCAGAGAACGGCACGACTTGGCTATCTTTCTTACAGGTCACATTTCTGTGCCTGTAGCCAACACCACATGTTACAGAGCAGGGACCCCATGATGAAACTACAAACCTACAACATACAAAAAACAACCTAGTATTTCATCTTAACGTGTATTAATCGAAGTCGCTAGCAAACATACAGACGGACGAAAAGATCATGTTGACGTATGGGTTTCTTAAAAAATTACGATTTGTCACAAACTTAATTATTTTTTAGCATAAAAAACCCAAAAAAGACCATATCCGTCATTTACAAAATTTAATATTAATTTTAAAAATGTTTTTTTTTTTTTATGAAATTAAAATACATGTAGATAATATTTTCTAACGTTTTTGCAAAGAAATTAAAATAATAATAAGAACAATAATAATAATAATAATAATTAAAAATAATAATAATAATAATAATAATAGATATGACTATCCTGCATAATACGATATGATTTATTTAATGACTATCGTGTTTTGTGGTGATTAATTGTAATAGAATAACATCCTGTTTAAGACTGTTTCCGAAGAAATATGTAATTACAGATATAAAAAGACATAATCGCCAAATGTATTATAAACATTATAATTATGACACGGACTCAGGTTACAAAAAATACCCCCCCCCCCCCCCAAAAAAAAAAAGAGAAAGAGAGACAACAAAACGACACACACTGATATTCAAGTCTGCAAATATCTACGTGACTAAATTATATGTTTTTAATAAAGAATAAAGAATGATAAAAGTAGTTACCTTGGTAACGTGAATAAATCTTGTAGCATGGCGTCATCAAAGAAATCATGTTCTGTAACTGTAGAATCTGAAATAAGAAAAAAAAAGTTTTTGCTCTCCTTATATCTTAAAAAAATCTTTAGGCTGGGCATGAGATTGATCACCATTAGGATAGATAGATAGATAGATAATTTTATTGACCTAAACAATACAGTTTTTTGTCATACAATTGCATATACATAAATATCATAATTTTATCATGTGATTTAACAGACAGTGAACACAATTTACATTGTCAACATATTGTTTGTGGAGGATGAATAAGATGTTTACATATATATGAATCAATATCATAAACAAAATCAAAGTGAAATAAATTCCTTCCATAAAATTGGCAAAGTTAACATAGCAAAGACTTTCTAAGTATAAAAGCATTGTAAACAAATTTGGAAAGATTTCTAATTATAGCTTGATTATCACTCTTAAAAAGCTCTGTAAATTTAATAACATTTGGTCTTCTATAAAAATATGCTTTGATATATTGTTTTCTAAAATCTTCGTACAACGGACATGATATAACAAAATGGTATTCATCTTCAATATCTCTGTTTTGACAAAAAATACAATAACGCTCATTTCGTTCAACTCTGTTTCTAGAATAGCGTCCAGTTTCAATAGCCAGTTTATGTGAAGATAATCTTAATTTTGATAAAGCATTTCGAAACTTGAATGACAATAAATCTAAATATGGTTCAAATCTAAATTCTGTTTTAAATTGCTTATACATAAATAATGTTTCACATTCTTGCAATCGTTGAAACCAGTTTTGTTTAAAGGTATCAATTAGTCGAGCTTTAAAAAGTAAATGAAATTTACCTAGATCAACACAGGATGGGTTGTTCCAAACATATGAAAACCCATAGCAGTCCAAAATACTTTTAACTTGATATGCCCAGTTATTTTTGATAACATTACATTTACAAAAATTATCATATAATCTGTTTAATAATATATTTGTAGACGATACAATTTTACACCAGAATTTAATAATGCGTACATATCTGTTAATGTAAAGCGGATAGCGCCCTAATTCACCATACACACCCATACTTGTACAACAAGATTTAACATTTAATAACATTTTGCAAAATTTCAGATGGATCCGTTCAATTTCTTTTGACTTACTGAATCCCCAAATTTCGCAACCATAATTAAGAGTAGCTGTTATAAAAGCATCAAAAAGTTGGCATATAACACTAGGTTTAAGATTTAATCCCTTTATATTATGCATCAAAATATTAAGGGCCTTAAGGCCCTTGCCAGCCAATGTTTCTTGGTTTAGTATGAATGTACCCGTATAGTTAAAAACAATCCCAAGGTAATTAAAATTATCAACTATTTCTATGTTTTCATTATTATATGTCCAATGCTCATTTTGCTTTATGTGACCTCATTTCCTTAAAACAATTATTTTTGTTTTGAGGGTATTTACTTCTAGGCCCCATTTGTTACAGTATGTATATAATAAATCTAGACTATTTTGAAGATCGCAAACAGTGTCACTTAAAATAACCATGTCGTCTGCAAAAAGCATTAGAATAAAAGTAATATCATCTAAGGTTAAACCACTGTCATGCCCTCTTTGTAAAAATAGCTCAAGATCATCAACAAATAATGAGAACAATAAAGGGGACATAACCTCTCCTTGTTTTAAGCCTACAGCACACTCAAAATAGTCCGAATATGAGTTACAACCCTTGATACAAACTTTAACTTGTGAATACATGTCCCTTAATATTCTAAATAATTTTCCATCAATTCCTAACTTATGCAATTTTAGCCATAGGCCGTTTAGATACACACTATCAAATGCTCTTTTCATATCAACCATACAACAATACAAACGTTTATTTTCATTTAAAATCTTATGTACAACAGCGTTTAATACAAAAACTGCATCTACCGTAGAACGACCCTTGCGAAAACCAAATTGAGCATCGCTTAGTATATCATTTTTTTCGGACCAATCATTCAGTCGTTTATTTAAAATTCCAGTAAAAATTTTCGATAGACAACTAACAAGTGTGATGCCTCTATAATTCCGTACATCGCATGGGTCGTTCTTTTTAAAAATAGGCACTATAATACCGTTAGACCAATCAGATGGAAAATGTCCAGAATTCAAAACTGCATTAAAAATATCTACCAAATGTGCCGAAAGTATATCATAACATTCTATAAAGTATTCATTTAATAAATTATCACTACCACAAGCTTTATTTCTTTTTAGTTTTTTAACAATAAATTCGACTTCAGTAGTTGTGATTGGCTTATCTAACTCTTCAAAACTACACCTATTTGCATCAAAATCATATTCTGAACAAAATTCCTCAGCTTCATTATTCACAGGGGTTTGAAATTCATTTTGTAAACTTGAAAAATATTTCAAAAAATCATCTACAGTTAATGTGCCACTTCCTTTCTCATTTTTTCTACGAAAAAACTTCCAAAAGTCTTTTGGTTTTGAATGACGTAAATTTTCAATTCGTTTTATTTTTTCACATTCAAATGTTTTTCTTTTACGTTTTACTAACATTTTATACACACATTTTAAACGCAACATTTCAGTCCTATTTTCCTCGGTTTTGTGTCTATCATAAACAGAAAGTGAATCGAAAAAAGCACACTTAGCTTGTCGACATTCATCGTCAAACCACTCAGCCCTTTTACATACTCTATTATCACATTTTACTCTATTTGGGTCAATAATGGTAGTTTTCTTAAAAAGTGGCAATGCTATATCATTAATAACATCTGTAAACCTTTGAACACAAGAGTCTATTAGGTATAAAGATTATTGAAAAGTTTTATGTCCACGTGTATAAAAGATTCTAAGTTTATACATCCCAAGCCGTCAGGAAAATATTACGTGAATCCCCATTGCATCTGATTACTTTTCTGCTATTCGGACTTATTAACTGAGTTAAGAAAGTGTCAATAAGAACAACTTTTATAGTACATAATTATGTAGACACACTACCAAGTGAGTTAATTTGGACTAAGCCAAGTTGTTGTTTTTTAAATATAATAATATTTGTTTTTATTTTTTTTCATTTTAACAAATATATGAAAATATTATAAGCTTAATAGTAATTCGACAAAGTTCATCAAGCATTTTCAACAAATAATTAAATCAAGCGTCAGTAAAACAATTAAGTAAGCATTATTAAGAAATACCGTCCAAAAATTATTATAAAGTTTTGTACATTGTTACATATTTAACGTCATTTTCAAGGTTTTACATGCGGCATTTTTCCACTATTAATGTGAGAAAACTGGTGTTTTTTTTTAAATTTTTTTTAATTTCTTCATGAATTAATTCTACTGGAATAAAGCGCATGCATAGCGGTATCTTGTTCCCAACTGATCCCTTTATCACATATAAAGTTTTTCCTAACATTCGGGACATCTGTCGGAGTTCGTGAAAACTGATTGTTATTATGACAAGAACATATCCTATGTATTAAATCAGACTAACCGTCTTGCTGGAAGCTCCCCGTGCCACATGATTTGCCAGAGAAACATTTCTGTACAGTTGCTGGTTTGTGCTCAGTGGTACATAGATCCGTAGAAGATGCACGACATACAACCTTCCGTTTCTGTTGCCCGTACCCACATGACACCGAACACTACATAACAAAAAGAGAAACATTCCGGCATGAATTTCAAAATACTAACTTAAGACAGTGTAAAGATCGTCGAATGTCTGTTTAGTTTCTTGCAGTAAAGGGAAACAATAAATATAAAAGCAATACCATGAAATATAGAGAGTTGTTGGCCCATTAGAAATGTAAATATCGTAAATATTCGCGTGCAGCAAATTAATGATATATTTGAAATATGTAGGTATGTTCGGGTCAACTTACCGGGGACCAAGGTCCTGTCAACCACTCGGGACAATCGCCAAGGTAACACGACGTCTTCCCTTGCGGTTTAGCATCCACACAGTTGTGGTCCAGCACGTGCTCTATACTAGAGTTGTAACGTTTGACACAGACGACACGTCGATACTTGAACCCGTCACCACAGGATCGACTACATGATCCCCATTTTGAAGTTTGCCACCTGCACAGAGTATAGAATTTTAAAATGATATATGTAAATAACATATCAAATGCTATATTTGTTTGGCAATATTGACCTGAGATTTTTTATTTTTCGGAAGCTTTTTGAAATTTTTTCGTTAGTTTTCGTAATTTATTACGATGTTTTGATAGGAAAGTTCTTATACTGTATTCATATTAATGTCCCGACAGCTTAGTGGTAACTGGTAAGTATGATAGCATAGCATACGCGGAGTTGCAAGTTTGAATCCTCAACCAACCTTTTTCTCAGATTTCAAAATTATTTACAGCATTAGTGGATGAATCATTTATTTAATGTAATGTGTCTTTTCTTAAAACAATCATAACTTTGATAGTTTGATGTATAGGTAAATTATCATAATTTAAATTTGTACAGTCTTACAACTAGTGATCGGCATGCACAGAAAATGTAGTAGTCAAGTTTCGCAAGATATAATAAAAAGAAACATACAAAAATAATGTTTCAATAAGATTCGAACCTACAACCTTCAACTTGAAACTAAAAGTATCAACTCCTTATCACTGAGGTCAGATAGGCAAGTGTTGTTATAGTTACTTTAAATTGTATCATAGTTTGGGGACCTTTCTGTTGAAAATGTGTCAGAGTTAAATCGTATACATAAACATGCACAGTGCATGAACTGGAGTGCAGGTATTAGTTACCCGCACTCCAGAGCATGCCCATTGATTGGCTCATTTTTGCCGGGGTTTACTTATTGTGACGGTAGAGAAAAGGAAAGCGACAGAAATATCATATTCAGATGCTCGTTCATTGGTTACTTAGAAATATCTCGTGATATATAATTATCGAGCAAATAGGTACGACATAAGGTATGGCACTAGCTCTACATGTCAGTCAAACATTTCAGCTATAACTTTTCTTATATCTGACAACTGTTGACGTATTAGAACAGAATATCAAAAGATCTCTAAAACTCATTAAACTTTCAGCTAGATATAGTATTGCACAGTAGGTGTCGTGACCAATGCTAATGTATAATATCGGTTTTTTACATCACTTTCCGTTCCTTAAACTTAAATTTCAATATCATTTATCAGTGAATTTCCAGAAAATTATTTCGCCTGGTATAATTGTACTCATTTGAACGCAATTCTTTTTGTATTTACCTGAAATCACATGTGTCTCTTTCATCACAGACTCTCGTCCTAGGAAGAGATGGTTTATCAGTACCAGAACAAAACCTTGTACCGACTTCCTCTCCTGTGTCCAAATTTTTACATACCTCGAACGGAACTTGTATTCCTTTCTAAAAATACAAACACAGACGATATTTTGTAGCAATAGGGTATTACTAAGTATCAAAATCTATTTGAGGTTTTTATTCGTATTTAATTAATTTTTATAACAGAAAATGATAAAAAATCTTGGAATTAACAAAATCGAGTTTTTCCATGTTAAAACATGGCCTCACACATAATTTTGAAGAAAAAATGTTGTTTTGTGGCATTTTTTTTCATCTTTTTAAAAACAAGTGATTAGATGTGAAAAGGCCATATCAATTTTTATATATTTAGTATTAGATATGTACTTATAAATTCACAAATTGAGTCAGGGTGAATATGGTAACAATTTCGTAACAAACATGTGACCATTAGACAATTTGAAATTCAAAATGGTACATGTACAGTAACATCAAAAAACATTCTTACCCCACAGGTCTTAGAACACATACTCCATCCTATGTCCCACTGAAAACCTGTGACGTATGCTTCATGATGACGTTTTCTATGATCACGTGTTTTGTCACATGACGTACCGTCACCGCCGCACACTCCACATGGGTCTAGCTTTCTTTTAGATCCAACTATGTCGTCGCATCCGACTTTCTAAACATGAAATAACGTTTATGAATATCGGATATTTTATGAATTTAGTACTCATACCACAGGAACTTGAAATTCTATCACTATTAACGATAATATGCGAAATATACCCCCTATATTTTTATAGTATATAGGGGGTATATTTGGAAATTATAATTAATATTGGTTATTTGATAGAATTTCAAGTTCCTGTGCTCATACATTGTTTATCAATTAATATGATTATGTTGATAGCTATACATGTTGAATGGTTACAATCATATTGTTCTTATGTTTTACCATATAAATTTCAGCTTCGAATAAGATATCTGTAAAATCTATACCTTTTTTGCTGAGAATGGTATATATATATATATCATAATTGGTTTAAAACAACGATTTATATATACTCCGTGTACTTTGTATAGCAACTACATTATATAATGATTCATCGTTAATATTCTTTCTAACAAACCTTGCAACGGCCGCCTATACAAACGCCTCCGCTTTGCTTCCCGCATGCAGTACCATTCCAAGTTTGCGCTTGCATTTTTAAGATAAAACCCGTTTCTACAGTTCGACAATAGAGAACGCATGGTTCCGAAGAGCTGTAATATGGTACCCAGTGGAAATAGTTGTCTTTGATTGAAACATTGTTGAATGATTGGCATTGTTTGTCCCTGATAAACAGGCCTTCACTTCCACACGCCTGAAATAGACTATTATGTTAGTATCTGAAATAAAATGATTTCTTAAATAAAGCCATATTTGTTATGCGCAAAATTTCTGTTTAACAATCAGTCCATGCATAATTTCATTACCAAATGATATCATCTGGCAAAACGGTTGATCCATCAATTCTCAAAGCATTAACAATGGGCCTCAAAATAGCAACGGAATCTGTTTTCTAATCGATCAATACAAATATATTCTCAACACGCAAGTGATCTCTGAATAAAAACAGTCAAACGTCGCTTTAAATTAAATCACACAAGTGGAACTTGTTACGCGAAATACGTTGTTATTTAGATTACAACAACATGTATTTTTCTCTTAAATCTTCAGTAACCAGTGATATACTGTTTGAGGACAAACATTAATCGTGGTGAACTATTTAACGAGGTCAATGTAAAAAGGTGGCGACATATCTTTTTCACGATGCCTGATAAATGTTGAAGAACTTGGCGACTATGGTATGAAATGATAAAGCCATTGATAAAATGTTCGATGGACCAATGACACTTGGCAATGGACAACATTTTAAGATATGTTTTATTTGCTCTTATGATACAACCCTGTGCTGGATAAAACCCTATGTTGGAGATCCGTGTCACAAAATTCCTTTTTTCCAAAATGTATTTTGAAAGATGAGTTGTATCAGTGGCCGAAATGAGCTCAAATAAAACTGCACCAGCTTGAATTATTTTTCAATACTCTAATAACGTAAGTCTTAAAGTTATTCAGGCAAGCCTCGTTACCGCCCAATGGGTGGGTCCCACGGGACGGATATTCATATCCAATCTGCAAACATATGTCAGATATTTTTTCTTGTATATTCTACCATATTCAAGTATACTCTAAACCTTACCTTAATAAAACAATTTTCTATTGAAATTTATGTCATTACACCCGTATAATTTTTCTTACAACAGCGTATTAAATTATAAATTTATTCATTTCGGAAAAATACTTCTTCCTAAGCGTGCCATTGTACAGCATACGACTTATCTGGCACCTTCATGCCAGACGAAATTTCCGAATGGGTAAAACTAACGGAAATGCAGGTCTGTAAGATTATTATATCTAATTAATTCAAGAGTTACACATTGAGTGAAACGTTTTAATTAGGACATTTGCAGTAAAACGTCGAAATTAATAAGCTAACCTGTGTATTGCAGACTTTGTAGCGTATGTTAGTGCCAGTACATGTGTGTGTAGCTCCTAAGCATGTCCTCGTTTTGTTAACAAGGCCTCCACCACAGGGTCTCGAACAGTTTCCATATTCCCCCCAGTCTAACCATTCTGCTGTTACATTGTAAGCTATCACCTGAAAACATCAAACAAAAATGTCATACTCGGATATACTCGGTCATATAATCAGGGCTTCCATTGAGGTCCAAAATTTGGAAGTCAGAGACTGCAAAATGTCTGATATTGGAAGTCATATTATATAGGTAAAGAAGGAAAAGTATTGTATTATGGAAGACACAAGCCAAAATCAAGAAAGTAAATGACTCCAAACTTCCATTAACGGAATCCCTGTATAATATACACCGTAACCCTAATATATCAATGTTCATGTGATCACCTATTCGTGTGTTACCAATGTACGTTTGTAAGCACAAAGTCTTGCAAACCATTTACTAGTTAAGAATACGTTTTTCTGGTCATCAATGACTTCGATAAATGATAACCAGTAAATAACCAACATTGTTTACGTTTTTACACATTAAGCATTATAACGACACGGCAATTTCTGTGCATCACGGAAATATCAACTTGTTTGAATAATAAAATGTTTATAGTGAGATTGTAACTTTTTTCAACAGGATAGAAAAAACAAGTTTGACATATCTCTCTCAACTATGACATGTTTATCACAATACATCGTACGTGTCATACTGTAAAAATAAACATATTTTATTTGCTTGATAACTGATAACATGTTCAAATATCCATGTAATCTGTGGACGAATAAGGTATGCTGAACATAAGTTTTTTATGGTGTAAAATACTTGTATACTTGACACGATAAATTTATTATTACAACCATCTACATTAATATTTACAACAGTTTTGTAAAGTTATTGTTAACGAACACTGGTGAGCAGAAAGGCATCATTAAAAGTATATAAGACTCATCCTACATGTTGACAATTATGACAAATTTTATCTCATTCAACTTAACAGATACACCTAAAGTCTTTAAGAGAGACATCAAATTTAAAGTAACTTTTATTTTTCATTTCTTCTACTTTTAATATTTTGACAAATGATGGACACTTTTAGACAATTATACGGAATCTTGAAGTTTTCTGAACGAATCTCCATCTCATATTCGTTTGTCAAATGAGAACACATGGTCGTCACCCTGGAATGGCTCGAACATACGATACTATGTACGAGAGGTAGGTAACATTAACAAAAAGACGAGCAATTCTTAATGTTGGAAGGCACCACTCATACTTTCATTGATGTGGTGCACATGTTAAATTCTACATGCATATTCTAATGCTTATACCAATATCACTAATATTTACATTTTTAGTAAATGCAATACTCTTTTGTATTCAATGCCAAATGCACTTGAAATGTATTTGAACAGTTATCACAAACTGTCTCCGAAATGAAAATGTACTAACGTTGTTATGTTTGACCAGGATCCGACTATGGATGAACTATCTATTGCACTTGATTGAAATGATGTTTAACATGGGCTCATAGTCTGGGTGGAGGTTTTATCTTGGCTAGACATATTTATTTCAATCTACTTTCTACAACGATTTATTACTTTCATCTGAACTGATTACGTTAGGGTCAAATGCCTCGATCGCCAACTTTGGTTACAGCTAGATACATGTAAATATAAAATATGCCACAGGTGCTAGTGGCATTGATTTGACCTAAAGTGTGTTTGACCTTGTTATTTATACAATAAAATATCAAAATATTAAAAAACTAGAAATGTGTCATCATGCCACGGATGCCCCCGCATGCAGCCAAAATTTCAGATGTTATAATATTTAGTTCCAAATTTGTTTGCACAGATTATTTTTTTCATTTGCAGTTCAAAGCCCTTAAAACTTTTCAATGTTAACACAAACCATTTTCATACAATGTTCAAAGCACTGAAATTATTCAGTCTTAACCTTTTGAAAATAGCATATTTCATATTTGTAGCCAAAATAATGGCTACATACATTTCCACAAAAGTATGAGTGCTGAAACTGAAAGTTCAAAATTTTTCCAACATTCAAGAAAGATAAGTTTGTCCAAAATCATTGAACCACGACCAAATTCAAACTTTCCACAAAAGTATGAGTGCTGAAACTGAAAGTTCAAAATTTTTTCAACATTCAAGAAAGATAAGTTTGTCCAAAATCATTGAACCACGACCAAATTCAAACTTAAACTGCTTATTCCTAAGATGTATCTATATTATTTTCAAAGTGAAAGGGATATAACTCTGCCAAAAATCATCCAACCATGACCAAATTCCAACTTGACCTGCCCATTCCTTTGACATATCCATATGTCAAATTTGAGTTGAATATGTAACACTGTTGGGTAGATAATGAACAGAAACTGTAAATTTCATATTATTTTCAAAGTGAAAGGGGCATAACTCTGCCAAAAATCATCGAACCATGACCAAATTCGAACTTGACCTGTATTTTCTCAAGACATATCCATATGTCAAATTTGACTTGAATGTGTTGTACCTTTGGGGAGATAATGAACGGAAACTGAAAATTTCATATTATTTTCAAAGTAAAAGGGGCATAACTCTGCCAAAAATCATTGAACCATGACCAAATTTGAACTTGACCTGTATTTTCTCATGACATATCCATATGTCAAGTTTGAGTTGAATGTGTTGTATCGTTGGGGAGATAATGAACGGAAACTGAAAATTTCATATTATTTTCAAAGTAAAAGGGGCATAACTCTGCCAAAAATCATCGAACCATGACCAAATTTGAACTTGACCTGTATTTTCTCATGACATATCCATTATTTTCTCATGACATATCCATATGTCAAGTTTGAGTTGAATGTGTTGTATCGTTGGGGAGATAATGAACGGAAACTGAAAATTTCATATTATTTTAAAGTAAAAGGGGCATAACTCTGCCAAAAATCATCGAACCATGACCAAATTCGAACTTGACCTGTATTTTCTCATGACATATCCATATGTCAAATTTGAGTTGAATGTATGCAACCGTTACTAAGATAATGAACGGAAACTGATGATGACGGAATGACAGAATGACGGAATGACGGAAGGACGGAATGACGGAATGACGGAAGGACGGAAGGACGGAAAAGGGTAACACTATATGCCCCGGCCATTACATGGCGGGGGCATAAAAAAAAAATATAAAAAAAAATTTTTTTTCACTGTTATGTTATTATAGACAAGGTATGCAACATTCAGGTACGAAAATTATGGGTACGCCGGTTATCTGTGTTAAAATTTTTCACCGGGCGGTAATATCGTCGGATTTTTGCATGGAATCAATGCACAATATATTTTTCTATTACAATTTACTATTTACAGATCCCCAATTAACCGCTAGTTAATGTTATAAAGCCCGAAAGTAAGAAATCACCCAGGTCCGAAAGATGAGGCCGTCATGACATGTACATTGTAACCTGGTATTTACGCTTGAAATACATCAACAAAGAGGTAATACGGGTCGAACACACATGCAAACAACTGGATTTTACATACTTTTAAATGGTTTTATCCTCCATGAGTGGCACTAAGTCCTATGTGCCCGTATTTACCATGTATAAGCAGGTACGTATATTAATATACGTACCTGGTATAAGGTAATTCCTAAATCGGAAGTGTTCTCCCGCAACACGTGCTTGGTTCCCTGTTCCGCTCTATGTCAATGTATGTGAAACGGAAGCCGGAGAATACTTCCGGTAGGAATTACCTTCTAAAAATATCGTCTACATGTAGAATATTTCTTTAAATACAGGCTCATAGGACTGAGTTCGACTTGTGGAGCATAAAACCATTAAAATGTATGTAAAATCCAGTTGTTTGCATGTGTGTTCGACCCATTTGATCTCTTTGTTGATGTATTTCAAGCGTAAATACCAGGTTACAATGTACATGTCATGACGGTCTCATCTTTCGGACCTGGGTGATTTCTTACTTTCGCGCTTTATAACATTAACTAACGGTTAATTGGGGATCTGTAAATAATAAATTGTAATAGAAAAATATATTGTGCATTGATTCCATGCAAAAATCCGACGATATTACCGCCCGGTGAAAAATTTTAACACAGATAACCGGCGTACCCATAATTTTCGTACCTGAATGTTGCATACCTTGTCTATAATAACATAACAGTGAAAAAAAAAATTTTTTTTTTTTTTTTAATATTTTGATATTTTATTGTATAAATAACAAGGTCAAACACATTTTAGGTCAAATCAATGCCACTAGCACCTGTGAAATATGCTATAAACATGTGATATAGTCCTGTGTTATGATACGATCCGATCAGGGAGACAAAAAGCAGGATCTGATAAGGATCTATGAACCAATTAACCTTGCAATATATATTATCAAAAACTAATTCTTTCAATAAACATTACAAAAACAAGTGTCAAGATGGAAACCAAGGTATATGACTGTTCCATGTTTTCTTTGGCCCTTACAGACATATCAATTAAAACAGTAGCAAATAAAATCTATACTCGCTCAAATTCGTTCATTATGAGTGATTCTTTTATTCATTTTATTTGCAAAATTCTTCCTTGATAACATAGCATTATTAGCCGTGCTTATCGCTGACTAAGCTTTAAACAGAATAGGATTTTTTTTATTTTAATCATCAAATGAATATCGTAATTAAACGTAGTTTTTATTTAAGGGAATGATAATTATTTGTTATTGAAAATATAACAACAATACATGTACTGTTGCTTTTCATCATCTTTTTAATAATCATTTGTTGGCAGCGGCTAAAAGCACACGTAGGAAAGAAATACAAATAGAAAATTAAAAAAAATACACATTCTCTTCGCGGAGGTAGAGCACCTGGCATACATTAGAAAAGAATCATTATTTAAACATAAATTTTCTTTGAATTTAAACGATGCTTAACTGTCCGATTTTTTGTTTTCATTTCACAGTCACTGCTGAATTCTCGAAAGAGAAATCAATCGTTATGAATGATCAATGATTGGAAACTATGTCAATGTCGACTAAAAAAATACAATAGTTGGTCTACTGTTTTAAAATTAAGTTTTGTGAAATTAGTCCTTGTTTTTATCGAATTATATACAAGTCTACGCAGTTTTTCTTTCCCAATTAAACGCATTTATTTTAAATACAATGTGAAGTATACATTCTTTTAATCCACCGACCGCTTTTGTTATTTTTGTTTTGTGTCTTCTCGGACAAAGTGATATTTGTTTCCTTTATTAAATCAACAGTTAAAACCAAATATAACAGCGTACCGATAGAAAAAAAGCCTGTTCAGTTGAAGCTGTTCTGAAGCAAAGATTCGGAAAGATATAAGCAAATTAAATGTTATTTCAGATATTTAAATTTTACTTGTAAATGTTATACAATAAAAACACATGAAATCTTCAATTATACAATGTATATATGTTTTGCTTTTGTGTCAAACGGTTTAACAGACGGCTTGCTCAATATAAATTGGTTTTCAATTTTAAACTCTTATAGTGGCATTTAAAGATTTTATTGTTGAAAATATTTCAATAATTTTTTAATGGTTGTAATTGTGCCAAAATAAACTTGCAGAGAAATGAACACATTGAAACTAGAAAAAAAAACAACATAAAAATCACATTTTCCGTGTACATGTATAATAATTGTCTGATCAAGCAACAAAATAAATGTCCAGCATTTAAAGTGCATTGGTCTACAATGGGCACATATTTCGTAAGTTTTTCAAATATCGATAAAAACAACAGTAATGTATCATTTGGATAGTCTTATAAATCATTGCTTGAAAAGAAAATGATGATGAAGTTCTAGGTGGTTTAGTAAGAATAACTATATGATAAATTATAATATTTTGTTCTTATGTAAAATTTATCATCTGCTATAATTATAATTTGAGCCGCGTCATGACAAAACCAACATAATGGGTTTGCGACCAGCATTGATCCAGACCAAAGGTTTGTCGTGACGCGGCTCATATTATATAAATATGTAATATCCGATCCTGTATCTCTCACTTGCCAATAATATCCATATACAATTCTTTCGTGGTTTGCTATTATGCCTGATACTAAATACGATCAACATATTAAATATCTTTTTTATTACATACCTTCTATTATAGACCAATTCACTTTAATTTGATAAATAAGGCGGAATTCTGTAGAAATATGGGGTCACGGAACTTTCAATTGCTAATACTATTTTTGTACCGATAACACGTATTCTCCAGTTTAATCACACGTAACTATCTTCTGATTTTCTAATGTCAAATTTATAATTTCAAACTTTTTGTATTATTTATTCGGATGAAGATGCATTTATACTCAATACATATACAAATAACAAAAAGCTTAAAATCTCACTTCAAGAAGAGCTTCATCAGCCAGCTTGATTACGCGTAAAGGAAAATTTGCAACAATAAAAGCTAAATATTTCGGAGTAACTTAAGCTAAATGAAAAAGTTACCTCCTGTTTCCAGTGGGAAAAAATGCGTATTTCTATTTATTGAACCTGTTTATCTTAAAAAATGGCCAGTCATCTGTGGAGTGATAAAAGGATAAAAGAATTGTACATTGAACTCGTTGCAAAATGGTTTTGAGGATGTTTAAAATAATGTTGGAATGAAACGACAGCTTGTATGAAATTTTAATATTACTTGATATACAATAATTATCTGAAAGAAATGAACACTGTTTATATGTTAAATAAAGAATGTGTTTATTTATTCATTGCATTTACGCAGTTAAAATTGTTTCTGTCTGCTACAAATAACAAAAGAAAACTGGAATTTTAGAGTGATAAAAATGTGTCATAACTCTAACAAAATCGTATCAAAATATACAATCTTAAACGATTTCTGCTCATTTAAATATCGAAACACGTTTTAATGCATTGAGAATGTCATTGGTAATAAAGTGTTTTTTTTCCAATTTCACAAAAAAATGTGCAAACCAAAGATGAAAAATATCTATCATAAATTACAATCTTTAACTAGGCTACATTAAGGTAATTTACCCAATTAGTGTAATTTTATTACAGTAGTTTATGCGGCGGCAAATAAAAACGCAACATGCATTTTCAATTAAAGGCTAACGAGAGCATATTTTATATTAAGAGATACGAATCTTTTATTGGAGGTGCAGACTTAAAAATGTGCAAAAAGCTAGGGAACAATTCTGGATTCATTTTATGAATTAACATAATTATTCAAAATCATACTATATCAATTTTTGTATGTTTATATGAGCATGAATAAATAACATCCGTTAGCTCACAGATAAATGAGCCGTGTCACGACAAAACCAACATAATGGGTTTGCGATCAGCATAGATCCAGACCAGCCTGCGCATCCGCGCAGTCTGATCAGGATCCATGCTGTTCGCTTACCAACCCTATTACATGTAGAGAAACTGATAGCGAACAGCATGGATCCTGATCAGACTGCGCGGATGCGCAGGCTGGTCTGGATCTATGCTGGTCGCAAACCCATTATATTGGTTTTGTCATGACGCGGCTCAAATGCCTCTCTCCACGCCCTTCCCCTAAATAATTTATCAATTTATGGCAAGGGTTAACTATTTCGTATATGCAAGATGTGATTCTACTCGTTTATTGAAAATGTTAAACCATTCCAAAAATATAAATCTCCAAAGAATATGCCATGATTAAACAAGAGGGTATGAAAACCGAACAATATTCGCAATATTTTTATAGTGGCATTACAAATGAAAGACAAGAATAACTTGCAAAACTGCGAAAGATCAGATAAGACATTTAAATAGGTAATAATGAGAGAGGCGTTCCAAATGCTGCCGTTGTAAACGATTGCGTTGATATAAGCTATAATTACTGTTTTTAAATAAAACAATATTGAGCGTATTTGATGATGATGAGGATGAATAATAATAATAATAATAATAATAATAATAATCATAATAATAATCATAATAATAATAATAATAATAGTAAAAAAAAATAATAATAATAATATAATAATAATAATAAAAAAGTAGATAGTTTCCACATAAGTATCATCTTCTATGACCCGGGCCTAAAAGATTTACTTTCTAATAATATTCTACGTACTGTCAATTTTATTCGTACGTGGGGTATTTTAGGGGGATAATATTCAAGATTTATCAACAATGAGAACGTGTCATATTATTTTAGTGTTAGCCCCTCCTCTGTGACTATTTTCAAATTCAATATGGATCAACATTTCTTTCTCACGATTTCTAAGTAACGAGGTGAATTTCTAAAAGCACATAAAAAGATAAAGGTAATGTGTGGCCTTTCTCTAGGAGATACAACATATTATATAAGCAATAAAAATCAAATCTATTGTGTACATCTTATTCACTTTACACAGTATGTACTGTATGTAATACATATGTAATATGAGCAAGTTATGTATCGCATAAATAGGTGGCAGGTCTCATTGAGTTGATAAAAAACAGGAACATACGAAAACTTTATTAGATAGTTATCATAAAAGCGCTTATTATTTTTAATGTAATTGTTGTAACTGAACCCAAATTAGCGAAAAATGTTGATGCCTAATGGCTATACCATGTAAGTAATTAGCCCAATCTTAACATACAGGGACACATTATTTGTGGTACGTCTGGTTGATGTAATAGATATTCGAGCAGTTGCAAGAATGTACCCCGATACTGAGATGTAAATTTGAGGTCTCAAATACAATTCTGATATTAACCTTGCAATGTAAAGCTGTACATTTCTGAAAATACATCTACTTACTATCATAATTATGTTTGTATTTTAGTCAAGAAAGGATTAGCCATAAAATGATAAATCTTATGAGAATCATATATTTCAATACTTCATCATATTCATTAGTCAAACTTTTAAAGAATGCAATAGATCTTTAGACACTCTTCTTTTGCACAAAAGCCATTAGAATGGTAACTTTATCTCAGTTTATGTGCATATAATATAAATTACAAATATTCGAAATATAAATTAAAACCCACAATTCTTTTAACGACAGAAAAGTCATACTTAGTATTTAAATCAATTCACCTTTTTCACAACATGAATAAGACTATATAATAATATGTTAATATTGTATTTTACATGTAACACATTTTATTTATAAGTTCAAAATATAATATCAAATTTTACCTAACACTATGATAATCAAATATTCACTTACCACTACTATCAGAATTATACTCCGAGTGCACTTCATGCCAGGAAAATTGATAAATCCAAAACAGAAAATCTTAATTTCATCATGTTAAACTAATCACATTTTTCAAAGAATCACAGGTCATCCTTTTTATAACTGCGTGCTAATCAATTCCCATGTTGTCACCATTTGCTAACAACACATTATTCATTGTGTTCTTATGAATCACGATAAAACTACTCCTGTTGTATCAATAATAATTGACAATTAAATCCCCGTTTTTACACAACTGATGAATGAAATGCTAGTGTTACCACATGTCAAGGAAAAAAAGTGAAGTATCTTTTTACCATACCGACTTTTTTATGATAACAAATAATGGTATGCTAGGTAAACGATTTAAACGTCCCAACAATTTAATTTTGATACTGCAACAGTTGCTATTCATTCATTTCATTGCATTACGTTTTGAATTACATGAACTTGTGATGAAAGTTAAAGTGTCATTCTTATCTTAAACTACATATGAGCCGTGTCACGACAAAACCAACATAATGGGTTTGCGACCAGCATGGGTTCAGACCAGCCTGCGCATCCGCGCAGTCTGTTCAGGATCCATGCTGTTCGCTATCAGTTTCTCTACTTGTAATAGGGTTGGTAAGCGAACAGCATGGATCCTGATGAGACTGCGCGGATACGCAGGCTGGTATGGATCCATGCTGGTCGCAAACCCATTATGTTGGTTTTGTCGTGACGCGGCTCATATATATTTCATCTTCAATCGGAACTTAAGCTTATATCATTCACTAGGCAATAATACTGTCTCCAAATATAAAATGCACTCTCACAGAGATATTTCATTGGGGGAAAAACAGGAACGTAAGTTTAAAATTGAAATTCAAACACTCGGTACCGTTCAAGAATACAAATAATTATAACTTTTCATGGTAGCGTTCGTTAAATTGCAAGGGTATATTGTCCAGATTATTATGCAATTAATAAAAGCCCATGAAAATTTCTTTATCTATGACTACATGTTTATACAATGAACATTTTAACATTTTAAGGCTAAGGTCATTGGATACTAAGTGATGAATCTAAATTTTGGTCAATAAAATGATCATTTATATTAGTCATTAAATATAATTTTGTTTGACTATGTACACTAAATCATTATTACAATATTTTCACAAATGTATACTTAAGCTTCCTAATTAATTCATGTAAGAAGGGAGAAAAACATCTGTCAAAATTACAAAACGACATGACAAAACAAATTAATGGTCACAATAGAATACACTTAACAAACATGTTATAACATACATTTAGATTGACATTACAACCGTGGACATTGAAAAGATAAACGAATGACAGTCACAATTCCGTTAGTCATAATTTTCAGGAAAAAGTCAATCCTTATTTGAAAAATTAAAATGAAGCGTGTATTGATCTGGCGTAACAAAATATAAATCATTTGGTTGAACAATATTTTACCTATTAACATGGTCTGATATTTTTTTCCTCATCTTTAATAAACATATTGACTAATTAATTCTGCAGGTAATATGATAACGCTGAGTATAAGATTGTACTCTTATTTATATATAATTGATATTATTCATTATTCTTAAAATTTATGTACATGTACTAATAAATTCACTTTTTTTACAATGTTTGTCTTAAATAACTGTCACATAGATACTTCATTAAATATTTCATATTTATTTCTTTTGAAACCTACATCTAACCAGCTGATCCTCGTGCATGTTTATTTAATGTCCCCTAATATAGCAACCTAAAAGTAAATTTTTACATTGTATCACAAAACCAAAAGTAAGCAAACTAGATCGTCCTTTCAACAATATTACATAAATTCCAAATGCACTACACTATAACATTAAACAAGACCTTTAAGTTAAACTTAAAATGTCGAGTGACTCTTGTACATAGTTGTATATGATTGCAAAAAAAGAACTTGGATATAATAATATTTAACACTTTTAAGCACGGATTTAAATTTATCATGTTATTTTATGAGAAAAAAATGACCTTTATCTTTGTAGGTCGTGTCAAACAACTTTAAAATTCATTCATAAAACTAGAATGAACTATCTTAAAATACCAATTTATTGCATACCTCTCTTCCTGTAAATCGCTAATATTCGATTAGTTTAACTTTAATATGTTTAACACTATATTCACAATATTGTTTATCAAATGTTTTCATTCACGTGATAATTTACACCATGGTATTGAAAAAAGTACTTCTTGATGAGTACCTCTCAAGCCGGTGCTAGAAGGCGTAAGGGATGTTGCATTTTTCATTATCCTTCAAGTACAAACTCAATCAAACCGAATCAGTGTTTCATGTAATTTGATTGTAATTTATGCTTCCGAGGGATCATTCTGTCTTCAGATTATTGAATTATGACTATAACTTCCGCAGAAATCACCATATCCATTATTCTCATACATCTATTTTCACACTTCAGTGAGAGACTTTTTAATTATATACGATTTAAAGTATTGGAAAAGCTAACATCAAAATGATGCTGATGTGACAGTAATATCCGAAAGTACAGGGCCAATTGCAACAATTACTTTGATACATTATTTAGACGGTGGTTGAAAGACACAATTTAAAAGTACTTTGAAATGCTACTATGTAAAGTTTTACCATTTACTATAAAGCAATTACAATATATCAAGATAACATATATTCATTTCCATCGGCGGTTTTTCGAGATATTGGTACTTGTAAAACTCTTAAATTATGAAAAACACACTGCAAAAACATCTCAACACTTCCAGTTATCAAAGAGTGATAAAACACAGTGACAAAGTGTTAATGTTAATCTGTTATTGCTATTGATCAGTCCAGTGCCAAAACAAAATATCTGCTTGTATTGAAAGGAATCTTAAAGTTGGCCTATAGACAAACTCAGAAGAGTTTTATTTGGGTCCAATATATTTTGCAATGTCTTATAATTGAGCTGCGTCACGTCAAAACCAACGTAATGCGTTTGCGACCAGCATGGATCCAGACCAGCCTGCGCATCCGCGCAGTCTGATCAGGATCCATGCTGTTCGCTTACCAACTCTTTTACAAGTAGAGAAACTGATAGCGAACTGCATGGATCCTGATGCGCAGGCTGGTCTGGATCCATGCTGGTCGCAAACGCATTACGTTGGTTTTGTCGTGACGCGGCTCAATTTATGACTTTTATCTAAACCGATCATACGTTAAGGTGAAATGCCTCTATCGTCAATTTCAAATTACGGCTAGAGATATAAAATATGTTTTATACATGCCTAGACATATATTCTGATCTTACATAACCTGATAAAGTCATAATTGAAATCCACTAACGGTATGGGATACCAAATAACGGGGAGTCATTAAAAAAAAACTTTAAAAAACCTTTGCCTGTTTTAAATTATTTTATGCAGCAACTTAAAGCACTAGTTAATGAATGATCTTTACCGACAAAAAATTAAATAAAAAGTACATTTTATATGTATCAAGATCGGACCAACACTTAACAACACCGTAACTAATGAATATGACCTTTCCAATTTACCTACTATACAAAGAGATCCTTGCCAATAGCGGAAAATGACGTTAATATTAACATAACAGTCAATTCTTCCCATTAAAGAGCCATGATTTCAAAAGGTGAACATATTAACACCTTACACAAAGACCTTGTTTAAGTATATGATATAACCATTTACTACTACAAAAAGACAAAAAGACAATAATTAATATTAATGGTTTAGGTATGACGGAAACCTCGATGTTCTTAGCCAAAATGTTCACAATAGAAATGATATACAAAAGTATAACTTATTCTTAGAAGCTTAAATATATATTTAATGTCTCTCTGACGCACGTGCGTTTCATGCAAAACTATAATAAAATAGATAACACGGGTATTTTATTGTTTGTTATGTTTCAAACAATACAATGCAATGTAAAACATTTGTTATTGAAATGAAATATTGGCGAATGTTTTTTCATTCAGAAGCATTTTGGCTAGATCTCCAAACAAATTTGAAAGAATTATAAAAACTGCATTTTCACCACCTGGCCACCAGATACACGCTGTAAAGGGTAAACCAGAAACATTATAAATAAAAACACATTATATCATATAAATAGAATTATGTTTACTATAAATAACTTTATAAGATTCTAATGTTTATTTTTTTGCAAGAGAAATATTTACAGAATCTTTAGAAAGCAGTATATATTTTTTTTCTTACACACGTTCTTGGACTTAAATACATATTATATCCTGAAAGCATACATTATTCGCAGTTTGTAAAAATGTTCTTTTATAAAATGATGTCAGCTAAATTTGATAAAATAGAATTAGCAAAATAATTTATTATTTAAAACATATGACATTTTCAACTTATTCTAATAACTTAAAAAATATCTTATTTTTGTGTCAAACAATTTGCCAGGACAGCTCGCTTTGTATAAAAAGAGTTTTTAAAGACCATTCATTCGGTTTTTTTTAAATTAAAAAGTCCAGAAGCAGGGTTACACGATTTAATTGTTTGGAAATACTTGGTTTTTTTAATTCATGATGGTGAACGTGCCGAAGAAGTTGCAGAAAATAAAAAAAATATTTAAAACTAAAAGAATATCATTAAAAGAATCAAAACAGAACAAGAAATGAAATAAAAACCAATTTACACTTTTCTCAATGTATAATATACTGCACAAAAACATTGTCAAATATTTATGCGCAAATTCTTACAAAAGATTGCAAAAAGTTGAATCAAATTAATGACTACTTAAGCATCAATTTAAGAAACCATATGTTTTGTAAAATTACGTCTCCTGATTCAACACACAACACCTTTTAATGTTAATATAATAAATCACGATATATTTACAATGAATGCACAAATACGATCGTTATTACAGCGATAAATTAAAAAAAAAATGCTTATCGTAACTCACAAAATCGCATCAAAATATACCATTTAAAACAATTTCACCTCATTTTAAAGTCCAAAGTGATTTTATGTCGGTGCCCATTTTATGTCATTTGTAAATTAGAATATGTACTAAATAGGATACTTAACGACGAAAGTTTCTAATAGGGATCATAAATTACAATTTATGTAACAAGTATTTAGAATTTTCTTTTTTTGGTCATTTAAGCTAGTGTAATATATTGATGATAATAGCGGTGATAATGTTGTTGCTAGTGATGTTAAAGTGTTGCTGGTGTTAATAATTGTATTGATAGAATTAATTGCTACTTGAAAATGATGTTAATAGTTTTATTTCTTTAGTTCTTGACGATAAGCAATGGCTTGATGATACAGACTACGACACCGATAACTATTTTTGTTATCATTATTACTATAATACTTGTTATAGATGTTTGGAAAACGTTGCTCTACGTCATTCAAGTTCGTGAAGGTTATGTTATAAAAGAGAATTTTTTTTAGAAATTATAGACAGCTGTTATATTGATAATCCAAATATCTGCATTAAGGTTTTACTCTTGAGAGAATTGCAATTTCTTGTTGTTCTACAAATAAAATTAAGTTAAAAAATACAACTTGATTATGACTAAAGTACATTGTGTTGACGATTAAATACCTCTTAAGTCGGTGCTAGGGGGTGTGAGAGATGTTGTATATTTACTTTATCTCTTATGAACAGATTCAATTAAACTGCGTCTGCAATTTTCATAAAGTTTTGATATTTACATTTCTTCCGATGGATCACCTTTTTCAGATTTCTTGCTTCCGGAAATTAAATATATATACAGCCTACATATGTCATTGGTAGGCAATGATATAACCATAAGCCAGACTTAAATCGTATAACATGCGCTCTCCTAGTGTAAATAAATAAAAAGCGCAAGTCAACAAGTATTTGAAGATGCTTATCAACATCTTGCTTGTTATTTCTAGGTAATCGTTACATAGAATCATACATTCGCGAATATATTAATGCCAATTAGACACTTCATGTACACTTTGAGAAACAGATTATAAGATTTACAAATATAAGATTAATATCGCCTAAACCAATGGCGCTAGTAAAAAGGCAACTCTTTTAGGTGTATTACTTGAAAAGTGTTCAATATAAAACGTGTTATTTTTATCATACAGCCATAAATGTATGAAAAGACGGTTCTAAAGAATGTACATATAGTATTATTCGAAATTATTTGAAGAAAGTTATGAGATGCATGTGATGAAATTTTACATCTTTCCAAAGAGAAGAGAGTTGCGTCAAAAAAAAGAAATCATATGAGACACCCACAACGTCCTACGATCGAGACTTTCTAAATTAAAAATGCATTGTCAACAATTATAAGTTTAATGTCATGAAAACATCAGTTTGTTCAATCAAATGCAATACGAAACTTTAAAAACAATCGCTAGATATAGCACTTTCAAATAATTCGCAGATGAACTGAAAGATACATTACCGTTTATTATCTTAAAAGCCTGAAAGCTTAAATAAAAAAAGATAGAATAAAGGACTTTTCCATACATTCATACACTCTTAGGTTATGAAAGTCCAACAATAACTCACCAACGTTAGCAGCAAAATATATTTCCAACTGCTCTTCATCTCTTTAAACAGGGTGTATCCAACCAATTGAGTACCAATTCCATCGTATTTGAATTTTCACACCATATTCAATTAAATTTTTGTCTCGTTTAATAAGCTAGAAAGTAAGTGGTTCTTTACTGATCAGATCCTAATTTTATTCTGAATTTCAAATTTCACGTTAAATGATTTGACATAAAATCACATTTAACAATTTCTTTTTTATAATCAAACGCACATGATATTCTCCCTGCCATTTACTTGTTATACCAATTAAGTCACTGTACACTTTTGAATCACATTAAAAAATGAGCTAATAATTGATAATTTAATTCCTCTTTTTTACACAACTGAAAGAAATGCTTATTGTAACCGCGTTTCAAAACCGCAGCGAAGCATGCGTAGTATTTTATCGTTTTATAGTATGAATTAGTTCTTTCTATAACAAATATAGTCATAAATGCGTTACATATTTTATTAACGCTAAATGAAGTTTAATTCAGATCTTTTTTTAAAATCGACGTTTAATTGCCCCTGAAAATTAATTTTGATACAGAATTAAAGTGTTATTCAAACATTTCATTCAAACAATTATTTTTACATGAATTTTAGATAAAAGGGAAATTGGCATTCTTATCTATTATTTATTGTTTGATCTTTAATCTTCACTTTAACTATCGTCACTTAGTAGCCAATAATAAATTAGCTCAGTATAAAATAATTATAGACGCGATATGTGTGTCTAAATACTGAAATTAAAAAAACAACATCCTTTTTTGACTTTTAAACAGAAACGTATGTACATGTAACAGTTGATATGTATAGTGTATTAAAGACATACGTTCACACAAAAAAAATCGTATTGTAGAAAAATATATCTTGAAGTGCGTATATGTACATAAAATTATTATTTTTGATTTAGTCATTCATTATTTAGTTATGTACATAACTGCACTTAGGATAAACATAATTACAACAGAATAAAACGTTTAAAAGTAAGTTTAGGTTGAAGGTTCCTAGTTAGTGTATGGCTTAAGTGGCAAACAATTAAAAACATCTTTTACAACACATGTACATATATATCATTTCCTAAAGTGAGAGGTTAAAAGAATTGATCATTTATTTGATCATAATAGACTTTTCAGCACAACAAACTGACTTCTAAAACTATGCATTTAATTTAAAAGGTCTTAATGTTAACTGAGTTCAAATATTGCCAATCGTCTCCAAAAATTCCATTCATGCAATACACTAAAGTTATATATTAAACCTTACAGTGTCGAGTGAATCTCATCAAACAGACTATGGTTGTAAAAATTTATCAATTACAAAGCTGCGGTTTACAAAAAATGTATAAAGTAGTCGAGACGACTCTGTGTTATTTCAGCCAGCTAAGTGTTTTGAAATGAAAAATGACCTTTATCTTTCTAGGTCGTGTTGTATATTCATTCACAAACTTAAATAAAAAAAGAATACGGGTCGAGGGCCAATGCATACCAATCACCAGATCACCAGATCAGCAGATTTAATCAATCGTTGTGTAGGTAACGCTGATATATGGAAAGGAATTGCAAGAGCAATATTATACGTTATATTTATTAAGCACATTTGTATTGATGGTCACACTCTCAGCTTATTCTAATCAACAAAATACTTTTGAATTATTAATTGAATGTAAAACAAGTTTCATTGAATAATTTTATTTCGATCAATTGACCGAAAACTTATTTCCTATTCTTACTTTACAGCGACATTGCCCCTAGGGGCTCAAATGCAATCCTAAGCAAGGGGTTCAAATAAGCTTGCTACACTCTAAGTTTATATCATTTCAAACTCTAGTTATTGATCGGAAACCCTATTTTGTCTATTTTATGTTTATTTGACCTTGATCTTAGGGAGCCAAAATCAATCAATAAATTTTTGCACATTTATTGTTTTGATGAACATATCATTGAAAATCTCGTGACCTTAGATGACTAACCATAGGGGTAAAAAAAACGAAAATTAAACAAAGTAAATAAATAGATGAAATACATCAAAATAAATAGAATTTTGGCAATAGTTGAAAGACGTTGCAATCCGTTCAGTGAAAATATAATACGAAAATTAAAACACCTTAAAGAACGATTCTGTCACACATAAATGTAATAACGTTAGAAATAAATTAAAGCCGTTAAATAATATTTATTGGTTAATTATCAAAACAATTCATTAAAATAAAGAAACATTATCAAAAGGAAGTAATTAAAATGTATAATACTAAAGCATCAATGTATTACTTTTATGGTGATACTTCATAGAATCTGTCATATAAATGACAAATATTAAATAAAACTAAGTACATGAAGTAATTTATAACAATTTCTTTATTATCTAAATGTACTTTCTATGTTGGGGTGACTAAGTTACACGTGCTATCATTTGTTTTTCGGTTTGAGTATGCTGTAATACGTTCAAAGCAACAGTAACCATCGTAAGTCGATGAAAAAAAAGCATGTTTAGTTTTTCTATATGTTATCTTTTATCATTGTTACATCTGTTACATAATTTCAATTATTGTTGTCTGTTTCAGGTGACATTCCCAGTTTTAAAGGGACTCTACTGAGGTTTAAAAGCCTAAAAACATAACATTTGAATTTCTTACATAAATGAGCTGTGACACTTTCAACAGAAATATATGCAAAGATAGTTAAGAAGTATACTTTGAAATAAATCGAAAACCGTATTTTATGCTTTTCTGAGCCCGATTTGAGAGAAAAGTGTTAAACGCTTTTCATTTTGTGTCATTTTCTTACAATTTGAATAATTATTCTGGAAAAAAACGAAGTGCGCGAATGAACAAAGATCAGTGGTCTAAACTTACATCAAATTGAAAGAATATTTTCAGTCGCATCATGTCAAAAAACTTCAGCGGAGTCCCTTTAACAATTATTATACATTTTGTACATTTATAGACCCATGCTGCGCCTAATTCAGCATTAGGAAAGGCAACACAGTGCACATACCATACACGGAATTAATTTCTTCAGATATTATTAATAATTTAATCTTTTTATCACATGTTGTAATATAATAATGTACAATTATACAGTATTAATGTCTACAAATGGTTTAAAAGAAGGATTATATTCTCTGAAATCAAGTGTATCATTAGTATATACTTACATCAGGTTACACTATGCAGTGCATTTAAATGTTTTAACATCTTTTGTATGATTATCTGTTTATTTAATATCACAGTCAACTTTTAAAGTATTTTATTACAAAAAAACGACTTAAACGTTCCTATCAATTAAATGGTTATTCTAATCTAATTTTTACTTTTTTTTGTACTTTTAATTTGTTTTGATGATTACTTTAAATTAGAATTGACCACCCTTTGATTTTGTTGGACTTTTTCCTTGGTATTTTCTATTGATCCAATTGGCCATATGAAGCAATAAATGTGATTGGTACAGGTATGTTGCGATACTCGTGGGCATGTTTCCTAAATTCTATAAATGCCCAACCTACACTATTAAATAAGGGACAGTTATAGCATGGCATATTCCGGCTTCAACAACAACGACAAAAGGTGGCTTTTTAGTATACACATAGATAAACCACCTTACAAAAATGGTATAAATAATTGATGTAACCAGTTCACACTTTTATGTTGTACCACCGTTCAATACTTTTTCAACATTTGCTTCGTTTCTTTCTTCATTGATAGCTTATGCATACGTGTCGAATATCCAATCTAATGGACTAATCCTTTACTAAGGAAATTGACAAAAGTAGGTTGAACTGATTATTTTGTCATTTGAATGTTGTCGGCAATTGGGCATTGTCAATCATGTGGTCCTGATATAATTACATTCTCATGCCTTCGTTTAAATCAAATTATAATAAGTTAGTAATTACATGGAGCGAACAGTATAATCGTGTGGATACTTAACAAAAAATTTGCCATCGAAAAAAGGCTTTGTACTCACTTAACGTTAGCACATCCAAAATGAGAAATGGTGAGTGCTGACAGACCATTTGGCATTACTATTAGACTACCAATTGTTTTTGTGTTTTTATATCAATACAGTAAAATCAATTAAAAAAATCATTCAAATATCAAAATCGAAGAGAGAACTAGCATATCGATAAATGTAGCTTTTATTTAACACATTAACATTATTGTATAAATATTTGTTAAAACTTACGGTTACATCGCCTTGTCAGGTAGTTTAATCATATTTGATAATAAGTATTACATTCGTACAAAAACAACATAATTGTGTTGCAACTTATAAAGTACTAACACTGATATGAAATGCAATATTTGAGCCGTGTCACGACAAAACCAACATAATGGGTTTGCGACCAGCATGGAACCAGATCAGCCTGCGCATCCGCGCAGTCTGATCTGGATACATGCTGTTCGCTTACAGACCCTATAACAAGTAAAGATACTGATAGCGAACTGATAGTTTGCTGGTCGCAAACGCACTATGTTGGTTTTGTCGTGACGCGGCTCATTTTATGATGATAACATGTTTGTTAAGCATTAATGTCAGAAATGAGTAGGGAAATTCTTATTTCAAAATTGATTTCGTGTTATCATTGTACCATCTTAATACCGTTTGAACCAGATAAAAACGAAATTAATATATTAAAAATAACATTCATGAAAGAAAAAAAAACTTACCAGAAGCTGAGTAGTTAATATCCAAATGCACTTCATGTCAGAAAAATTCTTGTATCGTATACACTTAGTACAAATGCCATCGTTTAAAATTGTCTATCATTTTAAGAATCACAAACCAATTCACTCTATTTCATTGACACAAAATGGAAAGCGTATTTCCCCATAAGCTGTCGGATATAGTAATGTTCAGTTAAAATGTTTTTTACTTAAAATCCAGCGTAATTGAGACTTAGTTGTGATTTTAATCTGTCCGTTTAAATGCTTGAACATGAAGTCAAAGTTAAGCCTCTTTTCATAATTGCACGCACATGATGACCTATAAAGCCGTCACTGAGCTGAATTGAAACTATAATACAATTTGATGTTTTTAATGCAATTCTGAATTACGACAGCTGAAAGTGTTTTAACTAAAACTCAGCGCTATTCTTAATTGGAAGTTGATTAATAGTGATACATTGTAATAAGGCAGCGAATTCTTTACCATATTTATTGTAGTTCAATCTACATTAAATTATACCTCTGTCACGTAAATCATATTTGAGCGGCGTCACGACAAAACCAACATAGTGGGTTTGCGACCAGCATGGATCCAGACCAGCCTGCGCATCCGCGCAGTCTGATCAGGATCCATGCTGTTCGCTAGCAGTTTCTTTACTTGTTATAGGTTCTGTAAGGCTGCGCAGGCTGGTCTGGATCCATGCTGGTCGCAAACGCATTATGTTGGTTTTGTCGTGACGCGGCTCATTTTATTCTTTTTACTACTTTAATCCAGTCATGCATTATTATTATAATAATATATTATTTATTCTTTTTACTACTTTAAATCCAGTAGTGCATTATTTATTTGTAATATTTACTTTATTTTCAAAATATGTGCTGAATAAAATCAAAGGTAATGTAAATGTTATAATTTATCATTATGATCGGTTATCGTTAAGCTTGTTTTATTTGCAGGTAATGATAAATCTTCCTTATATTGATATCAAGTACCCTAAATTAAAGCCGTTAGTGCAAGACTTTTCTATCAAAAGATACTGCCTGATACCAATAGATTCTTAATGACATTGTTATGTCATGTATAGTTACAAAATCAAAACACAACCATTATTTACAACTTTGATAACAAAATGTTAAAACAATGAATTCATTTATGTTCAAAATTTAATATCAAAATTATTGTAATTCTCAGATCAATGCTGTTAAATTTGGGATGAACTTTAATTGTTGCCAATTAGGTAATAAATCAAATACCAGTAAAAACAATAAAATGTTAATACTGTCACCTATCTGTAAAAAATTACCTCATGCTTGATAATTACTTGATTAATTCATTAATTTATTGAAAACATAATGAAATATGATGGAATGTTGAAACAAAATCGTAAAGAAAGATATATGACCTTATCTTATACAGTTTATCAGAGTGACTGATCGTTCAAGGCTATTTTAATTACGAAAACATATGTATGATTAAGTGCTATGAAAATGCTAAAATGTGCCAAGTGTTAGTGTCTATTTTTGTTAAGCGTGTAATGTGGTAGCATATTGTCATTAAAAGTAAACTTATTGAAGAGATGAACTAAGATAACATGCTTAGCCAGTTTACTTTATTTTATAGAATATAAAGAAACGTCCGGGGTATAGAATATACGGTAGCTTTAATTATTGGGTCGTGAACGTAGCATAATTTGTATCAAATTATTAGATTATTAAAATACAATAAACAACAAATTGTGATTCTAATCTTTCATTTTCATTACTTTTAGCATCTTGAAATATGATAAAATGTTTATGATATATCACTAATGCTTTAAACTCTAACACCTGCTTGAAACGTTTATAAGATTTAGTTTTACTCACTTTAATACCTTATTTATCGCAAAGAAGCGCATTAAATCCAGTCATGCATTAATTATTTGTAATATTATTATACTATTATAGCAATTATTTTCTAAATTTCCAGATAAAACAAAAGTTTTATTGATGGAAGACTTACATCAGCTTATGATCGGGTATAAGTAACATAAAAGTATAGTGCAAATGAAATTAAAACAACGTTTCCGCTTCATGCAATGTGTCTGATAAAATCACCTAATGGTCATTCGTAACTAGATATTTTCAAATATAACTACACCGTTTACTTTTTCACTGCGTACAAAATGACAAATGTCATTACTCAAGGAAATGCATTGGTGAGTTACAACATCAACATACTGTTTGTAGAAGAATTGATTATAATTTCATATATTTTAATGATGTATCAGGAATTCAGCAAGGTAACAATGTCAAGGTTAAATAATTTAAAGATATTTGCGAGTCAGGTGCCAACATTGTTGGAAAATGTGGGAGAGCCTCTTGAATAGTTGCGATGTTTACTTTCAAAATTAGTTATTAATAAAATGTTTTCTTGAAGAAAGAATATTAATAATTGACAGCTTCACATCTGATTTGTCAGGGTAATCAATTGTCAATTTGCATTAACTGACATCAATAAAATTTAAAAGTATATTCACAATTGATCTTCACAATAATTTATTCTTTACTTGCACTTTTTTAATACATTTAAACTCGCATGCTTTTTATACATCCGTTTTCATATTAACCAGTATATAACCATATATACATGTATAAAACATACTATATTGTTGGAATATGAAATGGAAAATGAAACCTTTTCATCTTCAACTAAATGAAACGTATAAAACAGTTAGTAGATAACAATCAGATATTTGATATCTTAATTTGTAAGATCAGGCAAAATTGACTATAATTACTATTTGAAATGTATGTAAAAACATCATTTTAGGAAAATTTATACAAATGCCCGCACATAGAGGTATGCAATTATATTGAAACCAAATGCATGAACTATTATACACTTATTATTCTAAATACAATGTATCTTTAATTCTTTCTAGAAGCAAATTAAGGCAATCTTCACAGCCTTGTTTTCGAATGTATTTCCGATTTTTTTATATTAAAAAAACAACGATACAGCATCTTATATTTTGTAAAACTAATCTACCTTACTTATATGAAACACAACTGACTCAGTGATTAAACACACTGATTAGATTAGATTTTACCTTAAATAACTTTTGATAACAGCGACAAATATGCACTCATGTAAACATAAATATAACATCTGCTCGGCTACTGAAAGCTTTGAGGACCACGCAACAATCTTTTGACTTTAAAATAGATTTTGGCAAGAATTATAGATGCTAAGAGTATAAAAAATTATGTCGTTAACATTACTTTTATTTGTTGTGAGTGCTATTATCCTGTACATTTAGTGAAATATAATGAATTATGCTAAATAAATTATATCCTTCGTTATTTGAACCAAGTCGCACTTCGCTTATATTTCGATTACATTTACCTGATTTGTATTTTATAATATAAATTCTATAGGTCATCACAAAAAAATGTGCATTAATTATTGATAGTTTTGTTTTCTTTAAAAAATTCATATCATTATACTTTTCATCAAAGGCATTTTCTTTCTTAATCTGCTACTGATAATTTATCAACTCACTATTACAAGCGCATTATTCCACATTATTTCATAATAAGTTATTCATATAACACCCTTTTTTAAAATGTATCTTCTAGATATTTAAATCATAATTCCATACGTTTTTATGTATTAAATTAAATATTAGAAACAAATAAGCACTAGATTAAGATTAAAACACGATCTTTCAATTTCCATGTTTGAGGTCGAGTACCTCTCTTATCAAAAAGCAAATAATTGTAAATACTCTACACTAAATGTACAATGTTACAGTTATAAACATGTGTTTAACTTAACCATAGTGTTCTTCATTCAAGTAAACTAAGCGAATATTATCGTGATAAAAAAGCAAATTTTATCTTTCTTGACCGCGTTACACAATGTTATCATTTTACATTTAAATTTGATTTTAAGATATAAAAACACTGGGAGAGTCAATTTATTGCTCGCATATACAAATCACATATTAATCCATACTAAGTCCTTATGTATGTAACACTGATGCACTGTGAAGTAATTGTATTAAATACGTTAACTTATAGACAGCCAGACAGTCACCCCGTTACATTAAATCTACGGTATAAGAGGGATAGTTGATTTCAATTCAGATATTGCTTTGTTTGATAAATCTAATATATTTCGATACATTATATGTGAATATTGTTTTAGCTAATTCTTTATTTTAGCTGAAGTTAACGTTAATGAAGCTATTACTATGCGTTACAAGGATATAGTACTTAGGTTTATTTATGGGCTTATAGGCTTTCCAATATTGTCCATGAACAGACTCAATCAAAACCGAGCCTGCAACATTTTCAATTTTGCTGTGTTGGGCTTTCTTTAGGGATTCTGGATTCTGTTTTTCTCTATTTTATTCAACTTTTGCTTTGGTTTATTCGCCATATTATTTTTCTGAACTCTTGTTAAGTTGCTTACAACATTTCGATTGCGTTTACAAGAAGTTACTATGCTAAGAATTAATTGCAAATGAATGGAAATGTGGGAGACAAGTCCTAATTAAATCACCAGTTAGTAATTAGGATTATTTGGTATACACAATATTCATGTATTCTTTTACAGGGCCTACGCGCTAAGGGATCCCTAAGGTCATGTATGTATTCGTATGCACTCATTACTTTTTCTTGTTAGTATGTGACTAATATATGGAGCGAAAGCATAAATTGAGAAATTGTCATTTTTATTTAACCAAATTTTTTGCCAACAGAGTTTCCCCACACAATCATGATAAGTATGTGATAATTATATATAATTTTCCCCTTTGTCAATGTTTCAAAACAAATTGATGAATGTATTGCGAGTTAACACTAACGATGACCCACATTCAACTTGGTTTGACATTTAAAAAATGTACGTTAAGTTTTTTTGTATATTAAGCAATTGTTAAAATTAAATAATATATATCTTGAAACAAATGTATTTCGTCCTTTTTTATTGTGTTGAACATAAACTATATAATTATTGCTAGCTACTGTCCGATTTAAAAACAGATTGTAATAAGTAAAATATAAAATAAAGAACCAACAGATTGTAAATATGTGCCTCGCCTTAAGCTGATGGTTTTACGGAACCATCACAACTATTGAAGTGACAAAATAACTGAACGCTATTTAAAAACAATTGTATATTCCAACTTTCATATTGGTATTTCATATCAGAAATGGTGATAGTAGAGTAAATTAAATTTTGCTTTTGTCGTTTTTGTGTGATAAAGATACTTTTGAATTGTGAATTAGTCAACATTAAAAACTGACCGCGTAAAAACTATGCAATAAACATAGAGAGAGAATGCTCCTCATTCAGTAGGCATTTAGGAACATGCGTAGTGAAACCGGAAATCTGAACAATTTTTTGCCCCTTAACTGCTTGGACATGATGTCGCAGTAAACTTTCCTTTAATAATTGTACGTACGTGACTTCCTTAGATTTAATCATTCATTGTTAAAACGGCTTGTTTATAATATATATAATTAATAAGGCTCCCGGTGTTTAGATATGCATTGCACGTGAATAAGATATTCATAACGCACACTCCTGCATCTCCTTAACAGTTATTGAAATTCATGTGTTAACCACCTTTTATACTATGTACATCAATATAACAGTCATTGAAAAATGAAATAAATATATATAAAGAAACCTAATAGGTAACAAAATTTGAAATTAACAGAAATGTATATATATATAAAGAATGAGTAGAATGAATTATCAGCCATATGTATTTGAAGGATTGCTTATTTTCTTTTATTTCAACATGGATTTAGTCACAGAATTGTATCTACTTAAAATTGATACCGGTAATTTGTTTATCCGACTCCCGACGCCAAAATACTTTGCCAGATTACGTTTCTTTAAATCGAACTTTACATTAATATTAATATTAAGCTTCATTTGGAGTACTAACCGTAAAATAAATAGTTCGCGCGACTTTTGTCGTATACACAGCACAAGCACGTGAACTTGTTCTTAATCATAAGATTATCAAAGCGGTATAAACTACAAACTTTGTATAAACTTTGCTGGTATTTTAATCGCGTTGCGTATCTTTACTTCTTGCTACTTTCCTACATTTTTATCGTGAACCACAAATGGTTTAATTTGTTACGCACCTGTCAAATTGTTGATTTCTTTAAGATTACTTTTATTCAATTTACATTTTCACTTAGAAACAGATTCAAGTTATTCACTAGTGATGTATCTGCTTAATTTTGTTAGTATTTGTTTGGTATTGATAACACAGTAAGAGACACAGCTTTAGACCAAAGAGTTTCTGACCAGCAAGAGCGAACTTGAAAACGGGTAGATTAACATTTCTTCCCCTATGGTTAGACTTGTGCTGCTGAAAGTTTATATCACTTAAAATGAATTGTTATTGTTAGATTATAATTAAAAGTAAATTGAACAGTTTCGAGTATGACTTAAATATAACGCTATTTAAGAGACCTATAAATTTACGTTCGGAAATAAACACGGGATACTCAAGGACATGCAATGTGTAAAATTAAATGTTAACGCTAATTTATTTTAAAACCGTATATCCATTAAATATTTTATTACATAACATAATCATCAAGTTTATGATAATTCATATTAAGCTTATCTATTATCAATCAACATCGTTTTTAATCGAAGGACAATCTTTATGTTTGAAGACACAGAGGACATGAATCACTATAGTTATTTTTTCAAATAAAACAAGGTAATCCGCATCATTTCAATCTAATATTGATTTATAATCTGAAAACAAAATATTTATTTTAGTTATGTTTAATCCGCAGCGTTAGTCAACATAAAATATAGAAAAACGTTCATCTCTCGTGTTAAATTGTTAAATTGGATATGACATTAAGCAGCTGTAATAACAAGTTATTTGACATCACTATATTAGGACATGTAAAAAATTGCATTCTTTGATGTCAGATGGTGTTTGAAATACGAGTTTTCCTATGTGAAAATGTCACGGTGGTCTATACTGAAATACATTGTATTTTATGACATGGTTGTTCCAGGTACAGATTTTTCTTGTCCTTGACTGATAAAACAATACATGATGACAAATGAAAAATCATGTATGAAATCCCTGTCTGGTATTGGAATTGCAGGCTAATTACTTTAATTCGTAAACATTAGCATATTCTTTCATGGACAACAACAGTAAATCACTCAAATTTATACAGTTTGAAATGCCGTTGAAATAAAGGAAAAATAGCGGTCAGAGCTTTGCTTTGCTTAACTCCAATTCTTATAGACTGGTCCGTGTTTGAAGACAACCAAAAACATGCTTAAACATTTGCGTTAATAGATTTAAAAGAAACAATATCATATTGAAATGACATAAAAACTTACCAATGTCAGAATGATACTCTTTATGAACTCCATGTCACAATATATATGTTGGGTGATATGTATTCAAATTCCATCTTGTAAAAGTAATTCCTTATTTAAAAATCATTAACCCTTAAACATTTAACAATTGAAAACTTATGCCGCAACATATTGGGAAGTATAAACACTATAATAAGTTATAAATAGTTGAATATATCCGCATTGCATGTTAGTTAATAAAAACATCTGATCTTAATCTTCCCCTTAAATGCAAGGACATGTTGTCTCCGTCAATACTCTATTCACGGTCGCTCGTACAGCATTCTCTTGGCTGTGTTTAAAGTGTTATCTCGTTATTCATTGTGTAATTTCGATTTTCAACAGCAGCATCTGTATCAATAATTGACAACTTAATTCCTGAATGAAATGTAAATGTTGTTGACCGAATTTAAAATTGAAATACATGTACAAACACCAAATCTCCCGCTTTTATTTAACTTAAAGTCTCCACTTTTTCACAAAGAGTTTAAGGCTACAGTTGTTATGTTGATATTCAAAATCGTTTTCCAAATGCTTTGCTATGTTATATTTCAATTTGTTTGTAAATTAAGATATCAAGACAAGATAACAGTACTTTAAAACAATATATATTAAATAGTACTTTATGTATGACAGCACGAAAAGATGTGCAATAAACGCAGCTCAAACCTGCATTTGTATTCTTAGATTATCAGATTAGTATGACATTGCTGTCATTTCGACTACATTAACTATTATAACCCTTTATCCTGTTTGGTCGATGAATCATTAAATGAACCTTTTTATTCAAACACCTGTGTAAATTGCCGAGAGCATTTCGATATTTTTTTTCTATTTTAATTGCTTTTTATTGCTTAAGAACGCATTTAACTTGCTCATGCGTCAATCATTTGTTAACTTTTTAACACTATAATTATCACTTTTGTTCATCGACAGAGTGATTTTTTCATTGGAAATCTTTCCCTCCATAATTGTTATATTAACTTTTGTCATTAACATTTACGATTATTATAAAAAGTTACATCTAATCTATTTTATTTGGAAAAAAAAAAACACACAATAAAACATTAAATTTGATTCCTACCCTTAAAAAATTTCACATTCAATGAAGATGTCGGAGTAGTGACTGTTATTACTTAAGTGTTTTTATTAAACCAAACCTTGTTTTTGATCAAACGATAACATTATAAATTTAACATATTTCACTTAGCTGTGTTTTAATAAGATTTTATCGCCAGCCTTCAATAGCACCATTGAATGTGAACATTTAACATATTAAATTGATTTATTTCATTAGAGGGGCTAATTAGAATTTTACTACCGGTTTTTAAGTAAACAAATCATTTCAAACGAGCATTCTTAAAATACTTACAAGTATTCGGAGATGATAAAACAAGACATAATTTGCTTGCAAAATGAACTTAAATGAATATTTAGTAAAATAATGATAACTGTAATTTCATATATATTTCTTAATGAAGCTTCACAAAAACGTACCAGGTACAAATGTGACTGATAAAAAGAATATTTTATGTCAAACTAAAGACATTATACATGATTTTTACAAATCTTAGTTAATGTGAGTTTACAACTGTTGCTTAAGGATCACGCGTCATTCGACAGTATTCATGTTACATCATTTAATGTATCTGCCTTTGTTTTCAGTTAGGTTTCTTCTATTAATACGAGAGTAATTTGATATGTATTCCATTTTCTGCAAGTGTATAATTATTAACAACGGGTTTAAAGTTATTTCATCATATCAAGAATTGTTTTTCAAAACATATATTTCTATTTCTACTATGAATGAGAAATTCTTGCTCCATGGCATACATTTCCTTTTAATAGTGATAATTGAGAAACTAAATTTACTTGTTAATTTGAAGTTAACATTGAATATATTCTTAATATTTCTGTAGCCTCTATATTCTTTCTTAAGCATAACATGATAACTGTTTATATAACAAGTTAAAGTTAAATTTGAATTTACCAAGAAACATTTCTTCAAAAATTTATTTTTACATTGAAATACCTTGTTGAAAATACACATCGTTTTCACAACAATGTTTTCACAGACGTATAAAAACCCGCATTTTTTTCAAATTAGGAATAGAATATATTAAGTCCTTGACTCGAACACATTTTGCATTAGTACATACTTAATGCGTTAAAATTTCACCTTTAACATGAATACTTTATTAAGTTTAATACTTGGTAGGATGTTTATAATAATTAAAATATTTGATATTTAGAAGAGGAAACATATCATTTAAAAATTTACCCATATCTTTGTCGGCCGGGTCAGGTAAGTTAAACTTTTATCTTTTTCTTCACATATTGGATTGAAATATTTAGAGATATTGGTTAGGGTCACTTTTATGCACGCGTGTTAATCTTTTGGTAAATCCGCCAAATTCAATTACACGGTACAAAGGCAATGTCGACACAGGGTTAAGTAATTGTATATCACTTGATATGGTAACATTGCGAGCAGTCAGGATGTCGACCTATTATGTTAAATCTATTCCGGTTCAATTTCGATTAGTGGTAAAAAGAAATAGTAGTTCAATCTGTGTGATATGCTTTTATAAAAAATAAAAAACGCTTTTAAAATGTGTTGTACGTAAAATTTATTTACTTTTTTCATTATTTGACTTTTGAGGGTTGCCTTTACGGGTTGAGATATAATAATTGCAGCCACCGATTAACCTTGCGGATCTTAAGAAGCACGGTGTAAGAAGAGACTAAATGGGTTCAAATTATTTGAGTCTACGCATATCATAGTTCCAGCAGGTGAGGTTGCTTAAACTTTGTATCAGCCGAGGTTAGCAAAAATCTTTTTTTTCTGTTTTGGCGTCTTTGAACAAAATTGTGTTAATACCCGCCCCCCCCCCCCCAAGAAAAAATCTATGTGGGGCTTTATAGGTCGAGTGAATGATAAAAATCATTACCAAAACATTTCAGTTGTTTTTGTATCATAAATCAGTTTGATAGTTCTAATAAAGATGTCATTAATAAAAATAAACAACTGACAAATTGATATATTAGATGAAAATAAGTTTCCTCAATAACTTCATTTAATACCTTTACGGTGATATCTCACATCGTTCTTGTATGAATTAAATGAATGATATCAACTGTACAGGTGTAATGTATAACATATTGTCTATTATTTAGATATACGTCATAAATTGTCTTTTCAACTAAGGATTATCTATCTAAACATATCCTGATGCTGTACGCAGAGACATACATTTTGCCAATATAGTCTTATATCCTTTTAGTTATTTGAAACGATGCATGCGACGGGAATTGTCCACCGTTCAATCTGTTTAATTATAACCATTCACAGTTTTAGTGGACAGTTCCACAATATGTACTGACTGATAAGCGAGCATTGCAGATAGATTTTCGTTTGCACTGGTTTCTTGGGTAAATATTGTGGCTACAAGCAGTGTTGCAGTCAATGGTTAGATAACAGCTTAAACAGAAAATCAATGATAACACCAGCACCAGTACACAACGACCTTCCTACAACTACAAAAAAACGTGTTTTTTTAGAATCCAAAATCCTCCAAAAGTAATGTTGTAAAAAGTAAATATAACATTTAGTTAAAACGTTTACAAACATATCGTTAAAACAAGCACATATCGCGCAAATGTTTTCTGTCAATATTTGTTTATAACACGAAGTTCATTACTCATTCTGTGTTTCCTATCGCATTAGTTGATTAGAAATCATTACAAACATGTATCTTAAATCAATAAATAAAAAATGTAATGCAAAAACATAGATAATATTCAGCACAGCCTTTAAAGAAAATAAAAATGTTCCAAATTAAATATATATCATTATTACTAAAAATGTTAGGTTGTGCGCTTAACGTATCGTAAAGTATATTAATTTATATAAATGTCATGTCCTGTTTAAATTCCCATAAATACTTTAAAATTCTGATGTATTATTGGATTTGAACGGTAGTGAAAAATATGAATTATTATATGCAAGTTATAATCTCATTTAATTCTTTTCTCATTTTCTAATTTGTCTTTTATTGACCTTTATATTAAGTAAGTAATTTCCATTATATTTATCTATAATTACAAAAAAAATGGATTGAAAGATAGCTCAATTACTTCCCAGGATGGGAATTTTATCAAAACCTTAAAATTACTTATCATTTATAAATCATAATAATATGGTTATATGATCTGCTTACATAGAGAATTAAAATTTTGATTCGCCTTTTATTACACACCAAATATTTCACTAATGTAATTTACGATTAATTTCTTTAGAGAATTGAGTAAAAAAAAGTATAAAAGCAATACAGAAAACAGCCTATTAGAAATTTATCCAAAGATAAATATCAGAAATTATGTGTGAAATGAAAATATTTACCGAATAGCTAAAAGGACATTATCCGGTTAATCTATGAGTCATAATAATAGACGTATTTACGTAGATTGTAACGTCATCATTTTACTATTAAAGAGATAACCTTAAATAACCTTTTATATGGATAAGAATAGCGGATATGGGAATAACTTTGCTTAACACACAATAATTGAAATTTCATGGTATACTGTAGTTTGCATTTAGAAAGGTCCTATCCGTTCACCTCGTTTCATACCATATGATGATTTATATAATAATATTATATAAAAATGTCACAAATTACTTTAGAACATAACAGGACATATAATTTATAAGATTTGTACCAAAGGTACATCATCGTAACATATTTGCAAAAAATGATACACTTGCATGTAATATAAACAATTACAAAAGGTTTTTTTTGACCATGCAAAAGATACTTATAAAATAACACAATTATTATATGGTCTTATACACACATTTGCTTAAATATACATCATCCGCAGATTTGCAATGAATGTACAGAACAATCTCTTCTTATAAACAAAAAATTGCTCATCGTGAGTTTAAAAACAAATCTGAGTCGTCGAGTTGAACTTTAACTCATATACTCAGTAATTACAAAATGTAAAACAACGTGTCTTTAAAAAATAAAAATGCTATTTAATATACTTTTTATCAAAAGAAAGAAATATATCACAGGAACATTATCTGAAATTAAGTGCATCAGTCAAACGTTGTAGTTACTGTTTTGATAGTTTATAAACATGACATACGATATCTTACGGTTCATTTGATAATTGTTTCTCTTTTGAAACTAATGCTTCAAAGGCATTGCAGGGATAACGCATCATTAGCAAATATATTTATCATTTTGACTTTTATAACAACGAGAAACAGAAAAAGTTGAATGATATACATTTACTCTTAAAATTAAAATGAAATACGGAAATAGAATTCAAGTTAACTATTTTGAATGTTTTGTTAATTTCTATGTCAGTGAAAAAAAATAAAAATCATTAATAAATTGAACACTCGCAGACAGATATTGAAATGATATTAGAAAGTTTGATTTTCACCCAGTTATTACCTGTCATTTATGAAGAATGTAAGAGAACTACGAAGAATGTTACTAAGAAGCGTAACCCTCCAGTACGGACAGACTGCTATACGGACCTGTCGCTTTCTGGCAAAAGAACGTTGTCTGCTACCTTATTTTTGGGGGCGCAAGCCCCCAATGTAATTACGATAAATTCAGCTAACTACCCTTTGAACGCGTCTAGGCTATCTAGCTGCGCTGAGCAAAAATAGTTCCAATATTTTGCCATAATATTCAGATCATCATAATACCGTATCTATTTTGAAATTGACTGATCATTTTATTTCTAAATTTTAAATCCTTTTATCACAAAATTACATATACCATTGCTTTATGCGATTTGAATATTACTACGCTAGCAGTCGATAAAAATTTAATGAGAACCAGTTAATTTGTTCTACCTTCTGGTTCCCGATGCACGAGAGCCAAAGTACTTGCATACATTTGGTGCCAATTTTATCAAGTCATAAATTAACTATAACTATCATAGAACACAATAATTCAGGAAAAATGGAATACGATTTTCATATTAGATAACTTTCAAGCTTAAAATGGTTAAAAAGTGTGAATGACAGAGTAAAAATTTGTATGCGTATGAATACGAACTATATTCCCACTGACGTCATTTTCCCGAAATCGCCATCTTGGTCAGTTATTCCGAGAAAAGGCTGAGAAGATTTGCTATCAATTACGAAGTCCCAGCTATTACGTTGATATTTTGGTTGCAATCTATTCCGTATGTATAATCAAGTTTTCTTCACAATCTGGTAAAGCTATTGATATATTTCGCTTGATAGACTGCAAATTTAAGTGCATTACAAACTCGGCCCTAAAACGTACTCGGCCCCGAGTCAGCTCGGCCTTTTTTCAACTCGGTCCACTTTTCAATTTATTAACATATTGGTTTGTTTTATCACTCTTTATTGTTGAAACCACATAATTAATATCTGGACTTATTCAGAAACATGGAAAGATATTTTCTTAAATTATTATTACATTTTTTGACTACTTTTTGAACACATCTCTATAACTCAATTTACTGTATTAGCTATCTAAGCTAAACAAAATAGGCCCAAAACTTGTCATGGTATACAGGTAAAATGTTATAATTGGTGAAAAATGATAGTTTTCAATTTTGTGATCATGATTTTTGCAAGCGACTGGAGGTACTGCCCCAGCCCTGTAATGAATAAAATCCTATCCTAGAGGTCCCAAAATTTTAAAGGACTGGTAATAATTATAATTGTTAAATACAATATGACTTAAGTTCAGATATACTTATTTCATACATGTAGATCTGATTTCCACAGTTTTGCCTTCATCAGATGTAGGATTTCATATTTATGGTCAGTCCATAATTTTATAGATTTTTTATTTGTAAATTTATAGACATTTATATGAAAAAAGTAGTTGTATTAAAATTCAAAACCACAGGTCAATAATAATAAGATTACTGATTATATTATTAAATATAACAGATTCCAGATAATGTGAGTATCGGCGTATTTTACGCTTTAAAATCAACTAAAAACGTACAACGTTACCAATTTGTTGCGTTCATTTACGCACTCTGTAAATTTATTACGCAAAGAATGTAAATTTGAAGCGTTTTTGGTGTGTACTTTCATTTTCGAAACAGCTGATTGACCGCTTCCATTAACAGTTGACTGTGTATCTATTTCCAATTAATACCCGTCAAGATACTTTCAACTATTTTTCTCTGTAAACCAGTCAAATTACGTCTTTATTGCTTAGGTGCTTGATAAAACAATTGTTCTATTTTCTTGATAATTGCAAGGATTTATTAATACACATGTAGTGCATGGTTGCTTCAAGGGCTAATCAAATTGACATTTTTTTCACACAAAATTTTACTCGATAGATTTTTGATCTATTTAAATTTACCCCCACATTCTGGAATGTGGGGGTAAGTAATTACCCCCAGTGTCAAAAAATTATCTGGAACTCTGTATAACAGTATGGTAATATTTAGAACAATTTGATGACTATCAATTTTTACTTTAAACACAAATTTAAAAGTCATCATACACTGATGAAACTTACCTCATTACCTTTGTTGATATAAACTATCAATAAAAACAACTTGTCTTTAGCAGTGGAATTTTATATACATCATATTAAGTCATCATTACTTTTATTTTTTAACATCTATATGATTATTATACTAATAGTATTCAAAAATTTTGTTGATGGAAGTTTATGAATTGGTAGAGGAAGGAATAATTAATCATGGCAGTGGCTAGCAGTATGAACCAGTATTGTTTGACAAAAGTGCTGGCTGTATGCGACTCATAATACGACTAGCATATACTCACTGTTGAGGCTAGCTGTACAGCATTTTAAAAATGAGTTGCCTAAAACAATAATATGCAAACTTGTTTTTCTAAAAGAAGATTTTATTGAATATCATATACAATTTCAGTCAATGTGAAAGTCAAAAAAAAATTCCTGCCGCAAGGACTTGAATCCTTAGATTTATTTCCGGCCCTGATGATTTTTTACCGGCCCGGACTCTGAAAGGTTTTTTTTGTAGGGATGGGGGAGGGATATTGCCATAATTATAAAGAAAAATATTTAGCATATATGAATTGTCAGACTCAACTATAAGATACTATGAAAAAAATATACAGAAACATAATTAATAAAACATTAGCATAATTCACAAGAAAACAATACATCTTTCAAAGGTTTAATTTTGAAGATTGGAGAAAAAATATGTTTTGGTAAGGAAATTATCAAAGACAAGATGGTGGCTTACATTACTTAGCAAAAACTGGTCGTATCCTGCGGTGATTTTGGTTATCTTGGTCTGTGAATACAAGCAAAAATTAAAAAAATAGATCGATCTTGGAAGCTTTGCATATTTTAGAAGGCCAAAAATTGTTTCAAACTGGCTGAAATTTTATTTGGACATGACAACTGACTGTATCGAAATTTATCTCGGCCCTACTGATTTTTAGTTGGCGAGGTCCGAGGACCGACAGTCTTTCGCACAGACTGCAATTTACAGTTGGTATAGTAATTTTTAGTGTTTGATGATCAGAAGATTTTTTCCTTCTGAAAATCATGGAGTTGAATAATTTAAATCTGTGTGAAAGCGCGAAGAGAAAGAGACTGAAAATTAATTTATTATTTCTATGGACAATATAGATGTAATACATTTGTAATCAAACATGTGGGTCAATTTCCAACAGTAGTTGAATTTATATGACAAAGTATTTTTAATAATTTTATTTCACTTTTAGCTACTTGAAAATTTCATGCTGGATGTTTGCTTACCATTACATTTTGCATAAGAGCTCTATGATTGACATTAAAGTCCACGGGCCAATTCATTTCTGATATATCTTTCCGATATCTTGTTATAATATAAAAGGCTGAACGTCATCATAGAATTATTAGGAAAAAATATATATGTTCATTCTTTGTAAAAATGTTAGAAGACTTGCAAGTTACTGATTTTATCATTGCATTGATTTTATTTATTATTGAAAAATGCTGAACGGCTATCCTCAACAGTGTGTATAGGCTAGAACTTTCAGTTTGCATTTTAGGGTCATGACGGCTTTCCCGTTGCTGTCAACAAACTTTAACCTTTTTCATAACTTTTCAGATCTTGGTGTATTGTCTTCATACTTGGCCACAACAACCCTTCAAATAGACCAGACTAAACTTGACCTCCATATAAACATTCAAGGTAAAATATTTAAATTTTCTTGATTTTTGCTATTAGTGGCTATGACTTTGTTATTTTTGAATGGATTGTCTTCAAACTTGTACGCAACAATCTTTTAGGATAGGACCTGATTCACTCATTAATGTCCTTGAAGCTTTTGTGATGAGAAGTTGTGCAGAATAATACAAACCCAGAACAATTTCATTTACTTGGTTTTGCAACTTCTGAGACAATGGATTTTAAAGATAGTTGTTTTCTTAAAATTTCAGGACAGTATAGTAGATTGTAAAGACATTTAGTACATACTGTATATACACTATAACTACTATAGTATACTATAAAAATCTTTGTGCTTGGACAATTTTGAACAAATTGTTTCTTAAACAGTGTAAGAAATTAGGATTTGAATCGACTAGTCTGGTCGGACTACCAGATTGGAATATTCACTAGCCCAAAAGACATTTCACTGGCACGATTCATTTGTTCAAAACAGTTGTTTATATTGCCTCTGAAAATACAGTAGCCTGGTCGGCTTGTTACTGTGAAAAGTTGGTAGCCCGAGGAGAAATTTAGTAGTCAGGCCCTCGGACTACTGCTAATTTCGAACACTGCTTAAATTATTGATTTGATATCAACTAACATAATTATTGGGATACTATATGTATATCTAATAATAATTATATTTTATCTTTCCAACTTTCTGTTTCAGATGGTCGGCCTACATGTCAGATTTGTGAATGTGAACGGCAGGATATTGATTTTAAGGATGCTTTAGGGTCAATGAGAATGAAATCAAGAGAGATAAAGGCTAAAATGTGAGACTGTCAATCTGACAAACCTTGCAGTGAATAAATGGTAAAATGTTTCTTTCAGTAGCATGGCATTTAAGGAAGCGGTACATGATTATTTAGAAGTGGTTGTATATGATATTTCTTAATTATTATATTCTAATAGCTTTTTTTCTTGACTTGTTTAAAGGCTGACACAGGACAGTTTATTTTAAGTCAGTGAGCTTCTGTCACTGGATAAAATCCAAATTTATAAAAAGGAATTACAGTGTATTTAAATATCATCTATATACTAGAAATTAGGAACAAAAATAATAGCAAGAACAATTGTGACATGTAACATGTATTTAGGAATTCAGCTTTTCTTTCCTTTTCACCTCAGGAGAATTCACATTAAAATATTGAATATTCACAGTAAGCACTCCGACATATCTGACATATATGATTATCTTATCTACACTTAGCTATCTATAGGTTATCAGAATCACTCACATTTATAAATTTAAATAATTTTGAAAAAATTGCTGTTTAGCAAATAGATGAAATACTTGGGGTGTCTGTGGTGGATTGGTTGACTTTGAACCTATTAAGCCTTTCACTGCTGTAGGTTCGAGCTCTGCAAGGGTTTATGGATTATTTCATGTGAGAAAGCTATCCAGCTTATTTATGGAACATTGATGGTACCCAGGTGCCTGAAATCATACACATAGGTGCACCAAGGTCTTCCTCAACCAGTAAAGCTGGAAATTGTGCTTTAAATTGCTCTCCCCCCCCCCCCCCCCCCCCGAACAAAACAACAAAAATAATGGCATTTTTATTTTGCAATTAACTTTTTCTAAACAAATATTTCAGGAAACAGTGGCGTTTGTATGATAGAACAGTAATAGCAGGAGTGATAAGGACAGATGCATGTAGATGTGTCTTCATGTCGGAAACACTACTAGAGAAATTGAAATATTTGGGTTTTTCAAAACTTAAAAGAAATTGGAATACCAGGAGACTGCTTGCCCTTTGCAATGTTGGATGATGTGATGTCGAAAGCCTCATGAATATAGTAACTTGACTTAATCTAATTAGAAAAAGAAATGACATTGAGGAGAAAACTAGTCACCAGTCTTTCACCAAGAACATGAGATAACTTTCCAATATTTGAAATATCATAATATGTATAGAACTTTAATGAGCGAACAGTTTTTCACCAGGAAAATAAGATCACTTATCTATTTTTGAAATATGTATGAACAGAACTCTATCAACTTCAAGGTGAGAGTTTATCACAAAGAACATGAGATAACCTATGTATGAACAGAACCACATTTGTATATAGAGGCGCCAGTTCATCACCAAGAAGATGAGCTAACTTATCAATGTTTGAAATCTGTTATACCCCCGCACAACAAAGTTGTAAGGGGGGTATACTGGAATCAGCTTGTCCGGCCGTCGGGAGTTTGTCAGTTTTTTCTTGTCCGTCCAATAACTTAAGATTCCTTTGACCCACAGTCTTCATATTTGGCATGGAGGTAAGTCATGATTAGTAGATGACCTCTTTTAATTTTGAGAACACCAAGTCAAAGGTCAAGGTCACAGGGTCTTGACTGAAGAAAGCTTTTCTGCCCAATAACTTAAGAATCCTTCGACCCACAGTCTTCATTTTTGGCATGGAGGTTAGTCATGATTAGTAGATGACCCCTATTTATTTTCAGGTCACCAGGTCTAAGGTCATGGTCACAGGGGCCTTGGCTAATTAAAGCTTGTCCGCCCAATTACCTAAGAATCCTTTGACCCGTAGTCTTCATATTTGGCATGGAGGTTAGTCAAGATTAGTAGAATACCCCTATTGATTTTGAGGTCACTGGGGCAAAGGTCAAGGTCACAGGGGCTTTTATTACAATTAGCTTGTCTGCTCAAATGGTCTCATATATTCATCATAAAACACCTCCAGGCAAGGCTGCATGAAATGGGGGGGGGGGTGTTATTGAAGTCATTCAATGGCAGTTTCAGTTTTGAGGTCAGTAGGTCAAAGGTAAAGTTCACTTTGATCTTTTCCACTAAAACATGTAGAATACATAACTTAGCAATGCACTGGCTTACTTCCCTCAGATTTGGCTGGGAGGTTGTCTGAGCTGTAAATGACTACTGTTGATTCTGACAAATTGGTATGTGGGGGTATTCACGCCATGACAATGGCAGTTCTAGTTTGTACAGAAAATATCAAGGTGCAAGTTTCTTTTATTAAGAATAGACTTATTGATTAGATAACTTACAATATTTACAAACATTTATAATACCATACCCATTTAAAGTATTTCAGCTGAGAGTGTATTATCCAAAATACATGTATTGTTATAATGTACTTTATAGTATATTTATTGTAAAGTTTTGATTCTACTAGATTTTAAAAACATTTAGATTTTACTAGATCTTGAAAATATTTTGTTCCATGCTCTTTCATTTAATTTTGAATAATGAATCCAATAAATACCTATAATAAGTATAGGATTAAAATTGATAATGTTTTCTATCTTTAACTTATATAAAAGTACAAAAGTAATGTTCAAACTGCTGGTTAGATTTCAAACAGGACTAAACAGGAGTGTACAGTGCCATCCTTAGTTGTGCACATTGTTGGCATGTTCTCATCGTCAGATACCCACGGCCGAACCATTAACATTCATCATTGATTGCATGTTATGTGACATGTTTATCAATCGTGGGTATCCGACAATGGCATGTTCTGTTTCTCTGCACAAAATGGCCCCAGAGTTAAAAAAAGAAAAATCTATCACATGTAAAACTGCCAAAATTCAAAAGAGTGATCAGAACCATACACAGTTTTGGGAGACATGTTTTTGTGACAAAAGCCCTTCAAGTTCATATATGACCTTGACCTTTATTTGATATAAAATATCTGGAGTTAGCTGGAATTGTCATTACTTTGTTATTATTTACAGATTTGATTCATGCTTGGACAAACAAACACAAAACCAACATGTTGAATTTTTCTGATATAACTTTGACATTTAAATGACCATTACCTCCAAGGTTAAACAATTGAAATTCGATCACATTGTCATAACTTTGTTTTTGTCTATGATTTGATTCATTCTTGGACAAAAGAACAATTATCATTCAACTATGACCTTTACTATTCAAATTTGAAATTTACTTTATACATTTATATTATGTTTTCTAGGAGTACTCTAATAGATATTACAATATTCTCCTACTGATGTGTTTGACTTCCAATATAAGAAAAAGCCGAGCATGGCCCAGGCTAGATAGTGGCTCTTGTTTTCAATGCCAACTTGATTATATGTATCCATTCCAATTTACATTCTCACATGTATTATCTATTGTGCTTGAAAGGTTTCTACAAAAAACAAGTTTGTTCTTACAGTCCTGGTTTTATTTTAGAAATATTTTAAAGACAGTTAAATTTTCTGTTTATTTTCTATCTGCATAATCATTTCTTGGAATAAATATAGTAAGTACACTGATTTATGTGTTATACACTCACATAAGGAAGTACTTTACATGAAAATTGGTTAAACAACTATAGTTTCCCAACAAAATCCAATGTCATAATTTAAAATGTTTATTCATGATATATATATGATATCAATTATGCATTTTGCCTGGGTTTGTTAGTATGTTCTTGGTACATGATTTTCAATTTTGACAAGAGTTTGGAGGCGATACTATTATATTGTGTACAAAATGGGCACTTATTCAACTTTGAAAGAAGAATGATATCAGATTGGAACACCTAAAGTAGATTGCTATACAAATCTCGAATTTTTGTATGCAACATATTGCGCCCCCATCAGTGCTTTCAGCACTTTGATTTTATGATTGCCACGAGCTACTGCTACAGTAATTTCTCGGCTATACATCGCACCTCATGGTTTATGGGATGTGGAAACTGCAAGAAGGTATTATACCACTATTTCGTGCATTAGAATGCACCATTTACTGTTTTTACGGTAGGAATTTAAGTGTCCGCTACTTTATGTTCAGTCAAGGGCGTATAGATCCTCATCAACGTTAGAATTAGTTAATTAATTTATCGATCATTAAAACTGTGATAAAAATAATAAAACTTAGATACATTGACAAGATTGACCGAGACTCATATCTTTGCTTTGAAAGAGCTGTTTGTATATATAAGTTCCGTTCCGTTTCGTTTCAATAATGATACTGAAGATGATGACTGTGAGGATGATGAAGATGATAATGATGATGACGGTAGGCGCTAACGACACACGGGCGGATTAAACGTATGTATGACTAACGAAGAAACTATTATGTTAAAAAAATAGTTATAATAAATTTTAAGACGTTTTTGCAGTATATCTTTATACAAATTTAACAACCTTCAATTGATATTTGACCTTACACAACATGACACATTCAAGCATTTATTTTTTTAACCGTGTTAAAGCGTATTTATTTCAGATTTATGGTTATGTGACAAAGTTGTCATATTTTTTGTAAAGCCATTTGTACTACGACAAACCACCTGTGGATAATTAGCATTAAATGTTGTAAATAACGTATCCGTTTACAAGACCTACATCTCAAATGTTCACAAAGATCATATTTATATTGTTATATGATTGTTCAGATGTAGTGTCATGTATCCGAGTAAATTAGTCTCATTTTTAATGAATTCTTCATTTATAAGTTGACACTGTTCTTTCCTCCTCTGCGTTACAACATTTACGCTAGGATTACGTCATTTTTTTCTTCTTCATAGGGATGAAAAAATAAAAGAAACTGGGTTCTTTTTTAGGAGAATTCACCACTTATTATGCATTTAAAACGTCATCCATTTTAAGCTATGATATTACAAGACTTATACTTAAATATTCAGATAATCTATGCATAAAAACAAAAGAGGTTAATATTATTAACATTAAAGTTACAACAGTTGTTCCTATGGATAAGCAAGTTAAACAACGATCAGAGAGATTTCACATTAGATTCGTTTAAAGAGTATATAGCTAATTCTAATGAAATAACTGAATAAAGAATAACTGTATAACGTTGATCAGCAGTAAATTTATATTGCTTCCATATTCTGGTCGAGTCTCGAAAGTTTTGTAATATAAGACGTCTCTGTTATTTAACACTCGTAAATATCGTTCTTAAACAGAATAAAATGCTCCTCAACAAAATATTATTTTGTTACTTAAAGTAGGGTTTTTATCCGATTAGCAATAATTTTGTGCAAGCGCCATTTACTTTTCAGGCAATTTAGTATCATATTTATTTGATACAAACATTTTTGAAGTATTCTTTTTTTAGAATCCAATCAATGATTATTGCAGCAGATATATAGCTTTATACACGTAAAGGAATAATGAAAAACTGTTTGTTTTAAAAATACATTAAACAATAATAATAATATTAACTTATTAAAGTTTAACTATAAATTTACTTACCAATATTAGAATAACACTCCCAGTATAATTCATATTAAAACATTGATGTATCCATCATCATAAGTCATGTCATTGTTTTAAAATTCACATTCAAAGAATCTATGACAACTTTAAATCCATGGCAAATAATTAATCACTGTATACACTCCTTGCCAATTTTTGAAAATAGTTATTATCTGCTTAAATGTCTCATTTGATAGTAAGATCCAGTCTCATTGGACCGAAAACTTGATCTTTCACTGTTATATTTAGCACTCGTAATTGTACACGCAATACGCTTGTTTTTCTTTTATTTTAATAAAAACGTTTTAAATTTGATGAAATGATTAGATGTTTTTAATTTCAGTTAAATGCTGTATATAAGTATAATATTTTTCCTAAAATACAGAAACGGTTCAACACATCTTGTAATTCGACACGTACATTTTGCAAACAAAATACAGCCAAATATCGTTTAAATATCTTTAAATATAAAAATACATACATACACGTTTAAAATTCATCGTGCAATGATGTTTTAGTCTTGATAATATTTTTTTAATTAAATAAGATAAAGATATTAAGATGCGTTAAAATTAGCACCACACTTCATCTGAAGCAGTCTGGGTCACGTGATGAATCAAGCCGATGCGCGTTCAGATAACATACTTTGCTTTACTGATTTAACTTTGATTTATAATGAGAATATTAAGATAAATTAGAAGTACTATATGTACCACGACTCGTAATGACTGGGTCGTTAATTCAGCACAATATACGTGAGTTTGTATCAAATTATAAGATTATTGAAATGTTATAAACAACATAGAAATGTTTTTGCTGGTTTTCGATTACATCAAACACATTTTACATTTCTTCATTTTCATGATGACTCACTAAGGGTGATTATATAGTTAAACACCTGTTTGAGAGGAACATGGCTTTATGATGAATTTCAATATTTGCTTGCTGCTGTCTATGTTTAACCATTCTTACTGTTAGTGTCATTGTATTATTAGAAGCAATATCGTTTTCACAATCCGCATGCAGCAGTACAAAAACATTAACGTTACTTTTATTAGTTTACATAATAAGATAAGTAAAAAAACAAGTAGGAGTATTTACCGATCTAACCGATTTTAACTCAGCTTTCGCTTCTTTAATCATTTAAATTTAACAGCATTTATAATTTAAAATAATCATGTGAGTCGATGTACAATGCCAGCGTTGATTATTTAATGGTATATGAAATACTTTAACCCACATTCTTTCCGTTTGTACTTTGCTTATATGTGACCTTTAAACGGAACTTTGACTTTCCTGTATGTTTCAAAGAGAACAAAAATTTATGGCAAGACAACAAGTTACTCCTACATTTACGTGAGAAATACACAACCTTTTATAGTTCGTATAATTTAAAATAAACTGTCAAAACCTTACGATCAAAGTCATTTAATACAACTATCAGGGCTGCCCTGACATAAATCACCGCCATCCATTTAAAGTACAAATAATACACTTTCCTACAATAATAGTGTTACTTAAAACATAAAATTAATTCATAACTTAAGAAGAAAAAATGGCCATAAAGATGTCATAATGTGAATATACACTAATAGAGATTAATCTATTCTCTTTAATTATTACATCTTAATTACCTTGCATAAAAAGACATACTGACATACAATGTCAATTAAGAAATTCAATAAAATTGTCAAAATTGAACTTAAAAAGGTCGACCAATACGTCATATTTGAAAATGAAACATTACATCACTCTGTTTGATTAAGCCTGCTAATATGCAACCATTCGTACATTAAGGCAATATTTAATAAAAAACTTAATATGATGATGTAGATGAAATCAAATAATACCAATCTTTATTTTTTTATTCTTACTATAACACATGTTAATTAATTAAATATTTTCTTAAAAGAACATATAAACATTAAAAAGTTTACGAATTTTGTCTGAGTGACTAGAAAAAATAAAACAAGTGCATGAAACACTACTTATAAATCTTATGAAGTAAATGTTTTAATAAAACGAAGGTTTCATCTCGGTTTACATTTACATGTACGATATACGGCAATATTCTATATTAATTTGTTAAATGTTATCATTACGTCACTTTAGTGCAGAAACGGATTAAATCCTATTAAATTTAATAGGAGTTAATCTGTTTATGTACTAAGGCGACGACTATTTAAAGAATAAATGTTTGTAAGGAGCTTAACATTGTGATTATTACAAAACGATTTTGTTTCACTATGAATATCGCAAATTAGTTTAATTTAATTGCCTCAATATTTTATGAACTGTGTATGTCAATTTTACCTAAAAACGGACTGCATTGCTTACCGCATTGGTTTGTCAAATTTTACCGGTTTATTACTAAATGAATTTAAATTTGTTTTCTTTTAATAATTGCTTTTTGATATAATTTTTAATTTTATTATAATTTTCAATTTAATTAATAGTTGTTGCAAGACTCGCGCATATCCCTGAGTATTTAAATCAATCATACATGTTTAAATAAGTGAATGTTAGATAAATGTCTACTAAATAGTATAACTCAAGAACACAGTTTATTATATTGTTTCTATTTACACAAGATGATCATCCATTCATCCTTATGTTTACACTATCTATCCTAATATAACACTCTTACAATGTTACATCATTTACTCAAAATTATCATCCGACTGAATATAATCCACCTTCAAGATTCAATAAATGTGGTATTTTAGTTTTAACATTAAAGGTCGTGTACCTCATTTTTCAGACAGTAAACCTTTGTAAAAATTCTGAATTAGATGTTAAATTAAACATTAACAAACATCGGTTTAAAATAATCACAGTGTTTGTTATTCAAGTGGATTTTGTACATATCTTTGGGGAAAGGCCGTGGCCTTAATCTTCTTAAGACGGATCAAAATAATTATATCTGTTTATTCACAAATTCGATTGACATATTTACGAATATTAGTCTAGTCAATTTACAGGACGTGCATTGTAATCCTTTAATTTCGCTAAACCGTTTAAAATCAACGATGACATACATGTGTATGTGCTTAAGTAATCGTATATCACTAAATACGTTAACATTTGAGACAGTCAGGCCGTCACCCCATTACGTTAAACCCTGTATGATACACGGCTGATTGCTATAGTACTTGGTTTCCATCCAGATATTACTATATTGCTATAAGCTTATAAGGCAAAGGCGTTAATTCGACAATTTAAATCTTAAAACACATGAAAAAATCATTGCTTACAATACATCAAATGAAACTGTCATTTTTATTTAAAATACTGTATTATGTAATGTAAATAATGTATTACGATATTTTGGATAATTTGAAGAGAAAAGACATTATAATATTTATTTTCAACAGTAGTAAAAGCTTCTTCTTAAATGGCGTTAAATACGGTGAAAAATACTACAGTATCACTAAAAAGGTTAGAGAAACATACAACAGAAGCGCTGAATAATACATATTATAATAACATTTAATACAAACAGAATTTTAATAGCCATATAAATTATAAATTGTAAATAGTGCAAGAAAGTAATATGAAACGAATTACACGTATAAAGCTATCTATACATATAAATTAAATGCGTTTCATTCCTTTGTAATAGTTGATATCCAGAAGAATCTAAAGGCGCATTAGGATCGTATGTAAACTAATGTTTCAAATTACATGCTTTGATTACAAAATGAATTAAATGTTAAAAATGAAACAATTATTTATTTTCTTAGTCATTCTTAATAGATATGATGATATACTAACATTATGCGTAAACTCTATACTTTGTTTATAACTAAAGATGATTCACGCTGTGTTTATTGCAAAAAGATATGCTAATGCTCTCCATTTTTTGCAAATTTTTAAATACAATATAATTTTGATATCCGTTTTTAATAATATGATTATGTAATTTGATAAAGAGAAACAATTCGTCCATAAAGTGTGAAATGATATTGCAATTTGGTTTAATAAGATGTTGACAAAGTCAAATGATATGGTAAAACAAGAGAACAGTTCATTTATTCAGATTTGCACATATTACATCATCTATTAATCATCACGTGAGATTCATAAAAAGACTAATGTTTTACAGTTACTTAAGAATTTGGTACATATAACTCAATGCATAAGGAGATAGATATTTCTACAGTTTATAATGAATTTCTTTAATAAAGAAATATTCCTTCAGTTTGGCATGTATTATTATTAGTTTGACCTTGTTTTTTAAAGCTCTTAAGTCTGTAACCCTCGAGATAAATGAACAAATTCATTGCTAACATTGTAATTATTTTACATTCTATAAGAAATATGTGTCTGAGTCGATTGTTGTAGCGCTTCATATTTCTAACTAAACTAAACTAAACTAAACTAAACTAAACTAAACTAAACTAAACTAAACTAAACTAAACTAAACTAAACTAAACTAAACTAAACTAAACTAAACTAAACTAAACTAAACTAAACTAAACTAAACTAAACTAAACTAAACTTACTAACTAACTAACTAACTAACTAACTAACTAACTAACTAACTAACTAACTAACTAACTAACTAACTAACCTAACTAACCAACCAACCAACCAACCAACCATCCAACCAACCAACCAACCAACTAACTAACTAACTAACTAACTAACTAACTAACTAACTAACTAACTAAATAACTAACTAACTAACCTACTTTCTTACTAACTAACTAACTAACTAACTAACTAACTAACTAACTAACTAACGGTGTAAATGGCATTTCTGCACATTTCTGGACACTATCTGCATAGCAAGTGTCAAATGCAAACTAAAATAACCTTTAACTTATTTGTAACTATTGAAACATAACACATGTAAAGAGGACCAATAAAAATCAATGAAAAGATTCAGTTATAGTCATAACTGCATTGTCAGTAATGTAACCAACAAGTTGAACGTTCATCCTTGTTATCGCGCCAATTTGAAACAGTTAATAAACTCACCAAATATACAACATACGACATTTTAATAAAATGTTCAATCTTACTCGATGTTTAAAATTTCATTGTACTTCATGATTTTTTAATCGCTATACCATCCTTTTTCTAAAGGTTTTAAAATCTGAAATTAAATTTGTATTGCGAGTAATAATTGCGAAATTACAACCAATAATAATCTGTTTATTCAACGATCTTGTTTAAATTATAGCCTATTTTCTTCAGCATTGAATTCATCTATTAAACATCATTAAAACACATTAAATTATTAATATTCGACAATGGAAATGGATTAAAATTCAATTAAACATTAATGTGTTATAATTTTATAACCTAACAATTGCGTACAGACGATTTGCAAGTATTTCATTAGTTCGACGTTCAGGAAAAAGGAGTTCAACACTAAAGGATAATTGAAGCGCTGAGGCACTGACTTATTCATTCTTAAGATTTGCTAAACAACATACCCGTTTATATAACATTCCACTGATTATAGATTTACAAAAAAATATATATAGGGTACTTGGTCACATTTTCTATTAATGCAGTGAATAAAGATCAGTTGGAACCCTACAGTATTTTTTGATATGGAGTGTTCTCATCTTACCCCGTAGTTTAGGAACATTTCTATTGCGATGTATTGATGATTTGCCTCGGTCGATAATGTTAAAAATAATACACGGTACAGTTTCAAAAACAACATGAAAACAACGACAACAACATTATCATGCACAACATAATAATTGGGATGGTTTGATTGAGCTATTACTATTCTAGTTCTACAGAACAAATTTGCATTGCAGTGTAATCGGAAGTTAACCGATTGCTCAGTTTTGATAAAACTGTATTCATGAATGCGCCTGAATAATAATTTAATCAAATATGCATTATACCAGAAATATGTTAACATTTATTTACGTGTTATACTAGTATATCATATAGGTTAAAGGTGTGTTTGTTTTACAAATATTGCATTTCAAATATTTTGTAACGAAACGGAGAAAATATCTTTTTATAAATCGATTATATCAATCACAATCTTAAGGTAGGTTTCTCTAACGTAAATTCACCGTTTTGTGTAATGACATCATTAGGTTAATTCATGTGGCAAATAAACTGATGACGCTTTTATATAAATCACAAATAATCACGTGTTAATAAGAAGCTTTTACCGAACTTGTAGATCTATCAAATTCCGTCATAAATTATTTACAAACTGAAAACAAATGTTTAAATAGCTTAAAAATAGGTTACGGTTCATTTCAAATTTGTTTAAATTGAAATCAAATGTTAAATGAATAATAATTATGTTGTATGCACCATTAACAGAAATATTTATCATCTACTTTTTACATAGGTATTGATTTACTGTGGGAAAAATGGGAGAGACTGGCATACATTTGCTCGTAACATACATTACGTAACATAAAATTAAACATAAATAAGTAATTGACTGAAATACAAGTAAATTGTAACGAATTGCAGGTTTGTAAATTTCCAAGGATTTTCTTTTATGTTCATTCCCTGTCCATTTTCTTTGTTTTGACATAATTTAAGACATTGTGACTAGTTTTGCATGCGCGTTTTACATGTATTAAACTGTTCCTCTTCAACGTTATGATAACAGAAGAGAATATCATAGCATACATGTATTCAGCGTGACCATAATAATAATGATAATAATAATAATAATAATAATAATAATGATAATAATAATAATATTAATTATGATAATATTAAAATCAATGATAATAATACTTCATTCAGAAATGCTGACATATAAGTCAATAGTTCATAAAAATGCCTTAAAGTAATCAGCCTTTTAAATACATCTCTTGTTAACGATTCTGTTTGTAATAAAAGCGTTTAAAACATAATTTGCTTAAGCGATTAAAATATGAATTATACTATGTTCAAAGATATTTATTTCGAATGAATGGCTACATGACACAGGCATCGTATTTTCATACAACAATTTGTATACTGACAAAATACCTGTAGGTAATTAGTAGTGCTAATTAATGTAAATAACGTATCCATTTACTGGATCTACGTATTGAATGTTACCAGAGGTCAAATCTCTGTTTATACGTGATTATTTTGATGAAGTGTCAAGTATCAAAGCGTGTGTGGCTCATATTTTTGGATGAAATGATAATTGAGAAATTGTCGATTTTTAATGCTATATTGCGTGTGAAGGTACGCCACATTACACCTTGTCAATCACATCGTTATTACAGATTAGTTTCTCCTTCATTAAATTTGAAAAACAAATTAAGTTTATAAGGGTGTGAACTATATCTGGGTCAATTTTAAGGAAATCTGAAGTTTGAAATAGAACTCCAGCAGCGTTTCATGGAAACGTCCGTAAAAATCTGTTATATCAAAGATAACGAATCATATACATGCGTATCAGATAAGTATAATCAATAGTGTAATTAAAAGATTTAATTTTACTTTATGTTTTAATTTTAATTTGATACATAATGATTATTTGTTATACAACATGTTACATATAATCAACTGTTTCATGTTCATGCGTAGAGTTTACATAATAAACATTACCTTTAATACCTTTAACGAAATGTGCACTTAGATTTTATGTATGGTACTTTTGACGGGATATGGTCAAAGTTCCTATGATAATCAATATATTTAAGTTATTAACGTATATTGTATTTGATAATTCATTTGAATCTACACACAATGTTTCAACAGTGCATAGTTTCTCTTATAACTTAGACCTTTAAATTATATACATTCAAAGACATACGCATACATAATGTGGTAGTGTATGCGTTTAAAGAAATGATTGTTTATAGTTTCTAACATATCAATACATTTAAGTGGGTCTACCCTTTGTTTATCCATGCCTTTATTCTAGGCTAGTGCCATTACATACCTTTAACGAAATCAACGCATCGTTTGTTTTTATGTGGCTTTTAGACTCATACTGTGTAACTGTTTTAGATCTGCTATGGGGGCAGGGGACCTAAAAATGAAAAATTTTGTAATTCAGTGTGACCAGAAACACAATTCCAAATATTTCAAAATATGTTTCACAGGCAGATAACCAGTTGCACAGCATTATTCAATGATATATGACAAACATTGAAAAAAATAATAGTTTGTATGCATTGCTCCTTCAAAAAATGACTGACAGCAATTTATATTTACCCCCACCCAGCCAAAATCACACCTAAAATATACCAATATGGGCAATCTTCATGAAGGTGCAGCATACTCCAGAATCCGCCCGATTCCTTTAAAAATATCAGTAACACGCAGTGCAGGCCATGGCATTTTCAGAAATGACAAATAAAAGTGTCTGTCATACGTTTAGATTTTTCACAAAATTTATCTGAAATTTCTTACTTGTTTGGCGCCAACTGTCAAAGCTTGATTTTTAACTTTTTCACCTCCATTCGGAGAGTCAGAAATACATACAAAGCTACCAAAATGCTTAGTTTCGGGTAAAAACCCCAAAATATATCTCATTTACTACACACAAACAAGAAAGAATTACAATGACAGAGAAATATCAGAAGTTATCAGTACCTTCAAAACACCATGTCTGAGTTATTAAAAAATTTGACCGGGCCATCATTCGAATATGTCCCCTGCCCCCTTAAGATTTTTTATGTGATCCAAATTAAAGCGTTTCCTTTTATTTTCTTAAAATATGGATTATTTCGCATTAAACGTTAACTTCAAAAAGTATGTACTGCGGTTACTTTGTATTTAATCAAATATTTAAAAAAGACCCTATTTCAGGGGAAGTAACTAGTACAATGACTATGCCTGTTATATGATTTACTTAATATCAAGTGCCAGGAACCTGTGAGATGGTTATTTTTCTGTATTCCACCTTAATTTAAATACCATAAAGTATTTTCAGAGTTTTTAAAGTCTTTTGGAAGGAGATTATAGCAAGAAAATCAATATTACAGCCACATTTAATGTCCCAAAATGAATTTCACAGCAATCCAGACCCCATTTATCCTGGCATACACCTTAAAGTGCAGTAATGATACCACTGTTGACTTATATGACATTATATATATTTGTAACAATTGAAAGTGCTCAATTATGCATTATTATGTCAATTTTCACAATATAAAACGGTTAAATCTGGATAAATGTGCACATTCTGTGAAGTACAGTGTTTGCCAAAATTCCAAATTTTTATTACCTCCCTTGACTTGACAGTCTACTTACTCTACATAACTTGATAAATCCTACCAGTCACTTCAAATTTTGACTAACAAGTGTAGAAGGAATGTTTATGGGCACATTTGGGTCAATTCCAACACATTTTATAAATTTGAAAATTTCCTTAAGGGGGCAGGGGACCTAAAAATGAAAAATTTTGTAATTCAGTGTGACCAGAAACACAATTCCAAATATTTCAAAATATGTTTCACAGGCAGATAACCAGTTGCACAGCATTATTCAATGATATATGACAAACATTGAAAAAAATAATAGTTTGTATGCATTGCTCCTTCAAAAAATGACTGACAGCAATTTATATTTACCCCCACCCAGCCAAAATCACACCTAAAATATACCAATATGGGCAATCTTCATGAAGGTGCAGCATACTCCAGAATCCGCCCGATTCCTTTAAAAATATCAGTAACACGCAGTGCAGGCCATGGCATTTTCAGAAATGACAAATAAAGTGTCTGTCATACGTTTAGATTTTTCACAAAATTTATCTGAAATTTCTTACTTGTTTGGCGCCAACTGTCAAAGCTTGATTTTTATTTGTTTGGGTCGTCAGACCAAACAAATAATGGTAGCGAAATTTCAGAGTCTAATGTTGTTAATTGCAAATGCCGAAAGTAGTCCACTTTTTTGAAGCGGTTACTTCCCTTTTGTATGTACACTAAAGCCGAAAAATTCAGGGGAGATCACTGCGTAAAGATGGTCAAAGACAGGCGCATCAATTTTCAAGCAAAGTAATTCCCGAATGGTCGAAGATTTCTAATATTGTTTTATTGTATTTTCTGATCGAAAATAACTAAATACAAAGCGGACATTCAATCTCTGACACAGAAGTTTACGACAAACCTAACAACAAGTAGTTCTCAAAACAGCTTAAAACTAGCGATTTAAAAGAAAGAAATATTTTATTTTGTTACAAGTATCCAACAAATTACAACGCATTTAAAGTTAAACAATAGCGTTGGCTTATAGAATTGTCAATAAATGCACAATCACAAATTACGCGGATGAATATGATTTTATCAATGAAAATACTATTTATTACCGAATACTACACAAACCGAGTAGTGGAATATATAGATTCTACATGTCAGACTGTTTGGGCGAGAGGATTTTCGCTAAAATATTTACTTCAATTTTAAACAACAGGTTTACCCTGAACAAAATACATCGAAATTAATAAGGATTACAAACCCGAAATGCAAATGGAAGTTCTAAATTTAGAATGACTTGATATTATTCAGACATCCTGTGTATAACTTCTCCGTGGTACATTGGTAACGCGCTCGCTTAGTGAGTGAGAGGTCTCGAGTTCGAATCCCAGTCGAGGAAACTTTTTTTTTTTTTGTTAAATTCTTTTTTAAGTGTTTTCGTTAAGGAAGTAGCCATGATATGCAAGGATAAAGTGTGACTGTCGTAAAAAATGAACATAAATGATTTTTTGATGCAACTCCAGTTATGCAGAATTCCGTATGTATCAATCTCTGGTGCCTTGCAAAATGAATTATAATACATAAAAATAAACCTATACAGGAAAATGCATACAGATATACAGTACGATTTAGATTGCAAAGATCAGAAAATACCACAGAACTTGCAGCCCTTTGATTCTTTATAAATATAAATGCTTATAGTAAGCTCCAGGATTATTTACATCTGTGTTAAACAACAGTTAAAGTCGTTACAAGCCCTAATTTAGAATAAAATGGTTTTCTTCAGCCCGTTCACATATAAATTCACCGTGGCTGAAGGGTTTTCGGGCTCGCTTAGGAAGCGAGAGGTCTGGAGTTCAAATCCCAGTAAAGGTAACTCATTTTTTTCAAATTGTTAAAGTCAAATAAACATTGGATTGAATATCAGTGTTGCAATTAGTCTTTTTACTACAATTAAAACGCTGGAAAGCATTGGTGGCACTATACATATAATCTCACAACCTGCACCTTTCTTACATTCTGAGACCCAAACAAATTCAGCGCCTTCTGTGCTTTGATTAACTTTTTCACCTCCATTCGGAGAGTCAGAAATACATACAAAGCTACCAAAATGCTTAGTTTCGGGTAAAAACCCCAAAATATATCTCATTTACTACACACAAACAAGAAAGAATTACAATGACAGAGAAATATCAGAAGTTATCAGTACCTTCAAAACACCATGTCTGAGTTATTAAAAAATTTGACCGGGGCCATCATTCGAATATGTCCCCTGCCCCCTATTCAGAATAAAATGTTTTACGGTATTTATATGTATAACGGTAGTTTTTCATGACCATCGTTTATGTATGTATTGATGTAATGAAACACTTTCTCCTAAAACTACTTAATAACTGATAAATATTGAATAAGATGTCATAATATATAAACAGCTTACCAAAATAAGTATGATACTTCCAATAGTTTTCATGTCAGTACTATATATCCAACATATTTATTTGAAATGACGTCATCATTCTGTTCAAATAATCACAAATTTTGAAAATCTTAAACACTTCCAATTCTTAAAAAGTAGATTCAAACACACTGTTTACTAGCCACAATTCCAAAATGGTTAAACTTTACCACAATAATTCATAATTATAGTTTACTACAAAAGTTTACAAAAGAGTCTGAGTGTGTTATTGAGAGAAAATAGATCGCAATCTTTCCCTTTAAATGCTTGGACATGAAGTGCCAGTTAAACATCTTTTCATATTTGCACGCGTTTAGACTCTAAAAATTTCAACTGCTGTTACGGACATTATTCATTATAAAGTTTTGAATAACAACAAAAGGGCAGCGTCTGTATCAATAATTGATAATTAGATCTCCAATTTTACAATATTATCTGAAAAGCTGAGTGACTAACAATGCATGGTAATGAAACAGAAAAACATGCCCGTCTTTTTCTCTTTTTTACACAATTATAATCTGTCATGCATGCGAGTAATAAACTGGTACGTTATTGCTTCGAATTCTGTTCGTGAATTTATAAATTGTAGCTAAGATTTTACCCCAATGAATGTAACTTGCATGAAAATGTTGTTTTCTTAATATTACACGATTAATCATAGTATTTGTTCTGTAGCATTTCCTCTGGGAAAAAGAACTCGGTGAAAAGAAAACTATGAAAATTGAACTGAAGTATAAAACTACAATACAATATGTCGTGATTGGTTAAAGGGGCGGGAATCTGAATTTGGGATCAGTTGGCAAAATGAAATACAAATGTATAGATAGAGTATATTATGTTACATGACTTGCAACTTTAATGCAGAGTAAAAGGTACTAAATGATAGAAAATACCGTGTATTTTAAAGGCGATAATCGGCGGTGTTCTTTGTTTAAATGCCTTAATGCATACTTCATTATATTATTGAAAACTGAAATGTTTGTAATTACTTTTTTATGAGGTGGGGTAGGGCGAGGTACAGGATCACAATTAACCCGTTTTTGCGCTCATCCTAACAAAAGAGTAGCTCAGACACTGACCTATACGTAAAAATTATATGTTTGATAAATTGACAGAAAAAAGTATTCGTGAAAAATTGGATTAAGATATATCAAAACTGTGGATCCCCCCCCCCCCCTGCAAAGCCGAATAATTGCATCAGCTTATATATTTTAATAAAACATAGTGCATTGAAATATTGAAATAGTTATAGGCTATGAACAATATAAACAAAACACTTGTCTACATCCTTTAGATCTTCATACTGAGAGAATTTAAGAAAATAAAGGAAAACTAAAATCACGATATTACATATTTTATTACGTCACAACGTGACCGAAGCGACCTTTCTTTGAATACTTTCAGAATTACATCATGTGCTTCTAGGAAATAGCCTAGTGATGCCAATAATTCCGAGGTTTATTCCAGACGCTAATGATGATCTAGTTTTTATAATTATAGCATTGAAATATTTCATTCAAATTGTTATGAATGTTATTTAGATTTTACTTAATTCAAAAGAGCTACTTTAATATAGCTTGGGATAATTTTATCTTGAGGGAGTTATCATGCTTATGATAATAAATGGCTGCGTATCATCATAGTTCCAATTGACTTCTATATAACGACGAATAGAACTATCATTATTCTTTTTGGTCAGGTTTCATGTCGCATCGAGCATGTAGGTATAACCGGCGACATTATAAATATAATTTATCCGGATAGCCTCTTTACAAGTCACAAGCTTGATTCTAATACAAACCGGTAGGGTGCAATTGATTTGTAACTATTTTGCCCCTATGTTAGCAAACAAGGAAGATGACCTTTTGTGAGCTGCGTTGAGAAGAAAACTGATCGGCCCAGGGTGATATTACAGGCAAATTAAAACAGAAAATAGATACTCGTATTGAAAATTTTCAACTGTTATTTGTATTGTGATATCCCTTTCACCACCACCCTCTGTCTCTAGACCTCACACTCCGCCATAAGTTACTACTTTAACTCATGCAAACATGAGAGACTTTCATTTTTCTCCATTTTACAAAAGCATAAACGTATATGAGACATCAAGTGTTAAACCTTCAAACTAATGGTTTTTCTTAATAAAATCTCAATCTGGTACCCCGATGCTTTAGATAATTTGCATTGCTCCATTATTTTCCCTTTGATTTGTAATTAAAGTATTAAAATGCACTTTGAGTTCTGAATTAACCCGGGCCTGAATGACAAGGCTGTAAACCGGGCATTTATTAGTGAAAATGTATGAAATTATAAGATTATTAAAAAATAATTAAGAGCATATTACCCTAACATTTTTGATTAAATTAAACCTTCATTCACCTTTACTTTCTAAAATTTTATGCTGAATCACTAACGTTTTATATTTTAACACCTATTTTATATGCCGATAGGTTTAAAGATAACTATTTTATTTACATTTTATTTGTCATTTGGGATGTGTTTAATTTTCTCATTTACCACTGCCTTTAAAATTTGTAATATTTGTAACACTTTAGCATTAATTAACTTTCGATTCTTCAAAGCATAAAATTATATTGCATACCTTTAGGAAAAAATAAATTATAATAACTGTGTGATAGCAAAACGAATACATGTAAACATATCTTAATAACATAATGTATAGCTACATGTATTAATTAAAAATGTATATTTGGACTTTTGCAAAAAGTACTATTTGAAGAAAAAAAAGAAAAAAAAGGAGAGATGGTTTTTGATTCTAAAAGAATGCTGTTTTAGATATTCTGTTATAACCAACATTTTTTACTGAAGTGTCTCTCATTTTGTATTACTACAGAACTGAGTCATGCCTTTTTAACTTCTTCACTTAAAAACTTTCTCTTGGAATACTAAAAAATCAGTATACCATTTTTTTTCTCCTTTAGCCTTTCAGTTAAATGAATTAAACATTTAAACAGAACATTGTTTTGTTATTCTAAACAAATAATAAGTTAGAACATTTGTTTTCGTGTTTTTGAAGTATAGGTTAGTGTTTAATAATATGTATTAACAAAAATAATTGGTCAAGCCTGCCAATTGTGACATGCCGCTTTGATTTATGTCTTTATAGATGAATATCATTTTCTTTGATATATTCATCATGTTTTGTGTGCTCTTGGATCGCATGCACTGTTAACGCTCGTATGTTAACCAATTTTGAAAAAAAATGTTAGTAAAAAGGGACATAATCCAAAATTTTAGCTTCCAATAAAACGCCCCTTCTCTATCAACTGTACCTTTTCACGATTAGTAAACAGAACAAATTCCATTAATATTTTTGCACGAAGACGACAACCGAGACGACGACGACAACAACAACAACTAGGTGCAGCGGTCAATATAGCTGGACTTATTTTTCGAAACAGACGAGCTTAAAAGGAATCATAATAACAATTATAGTAAACTTTTATCTAACTTAAAGATGATTTCTTTATTGACAATTACTTCAGTTAAACAAGATTTTATATGGATTATTTCACTATATTCTAATAGTAAGTGCCATGTAAAATGCATGAGTCTTTTTGTATCTATTGCTTTATTTCGGCATGACATTTGGACACGTTTATGCCCGCACATATATATCACATATGTCAGCAAGACCTCATTTTATAACCTATTAAGTTTTGTTATTGAGATAATCTGATCTCATCTTGATATATGACTGTTTTATTATAAACTATAAAAATCAAATTGGTCAATAAATTTGATAATATCATCCTTTTTACAACGAACATGTGCCCGTACAAATAAATACGCCACTTCGACACTTTTTCATCGGAAAAAGCAAATATCTATAATCGTTCAAAGATTTGAATCCACCCGATTTTTTATATTTCTATATTTAACACACGGTATTTAGTACTTGAATATTGATGAAACATCAAGCTTTTTTATGAAAGATCTATCGAAATAAAACAGTTAGTCATTGTAAGAGACTCATATCGTATTGACATACAAAATATAAACTTTCTTATATTAAGAATGATTCATCATGCTGTGTATCTTCTGTGTGGGCATCTCCATTAACTATCACCAACAAGTTGGATAACACAAAACCATTACATTATTTACATAGCAAGAAACAATGCTAAACTGGGCAGTGCGAAAAATGATTTCCATTATAGAATAATTAGGTCACCGTAAACAATATAAATCAAGGAAGATAACTTCATTTAATAAAAGTAAGAAAATCACCAAGATCTGTCTCCCTTGCATTTCTTTAATTAGCAACTATTTTTTTAATTCTTAAAAAGACGCAAGTGTATATATATTACATAATCATGCACCATAAAAAGAGTCTATGTAATTAATAAACTTGAAAAGATTTTTAGTCGTATTTTATATATCTTGTCAAATCAGATGACTAATCACAAGAATACGTTAAATTGCTAACACTATCACCACATCTGTATATGCATACAAGTAATTTAATGTAATATATCTGCAGCATATTACAAAATGGATCATTTTTACACTCTTATATGAATCATATTCTATTAACAGATTACCTCAAATGTGCCAATCTTCATAACTTTATAAATTGCTTTATTATTAAAATGTCTAACTCACTGTGACATTTATACAAATGTAAAGTATTCTGCGTTCTGTCAAAATGACATTTAAAATATGTGCATGATACTAATTTTCACATCTAATGTCAAAGCGCCGAAGAATTTAATAATCGCTGAATCTTACAATTTGATACAGCAATAAAGGTTATAGAATATAACAAGCTATATCTCCTGTGTTCTCGCCATTATTTACGAAAATACAACAGCAAAACAAATAAACAAACAAACAAAAGAAATCACAAAAATACATTATTTGTATGTATTTAATCATCATGAAATTATACATGTATATTTTTTGTATTTATCGTTCCTTTAAGTGTTATCAGGGGTGATAACACGGTATAGTAATATAAAATCGCTTAACTTCGATTGTATCCCTTTGATTTGCTATTTAAGAGGAATGATATCCCTCATCGTTTTCTTTAATATAAAAAAAAATCTTTTTTAAAATCTTTGAATATTTATCTATTTTAATATGGGAAAATACTCAATTGAGCAATTAATGAGATTAATTAATGAAATGCCATGGCTTAAGAAAATCGGACAGTAGTGCATAATGAATCAATTTATCTATCCATATAAAGAGTGTGTTTTCTCTTTTAGACCTGATAATTGTACTTAGTGTAATATTAAATGATGGTGTCCGTACAATTATAGTAATAAAAAATCAAATGAGCCGTGTCATGACAAAACCAACGTAATGCGTTTGCGACCAGCATGGATCCAGACCAGCCTGCGCATCCGCGCAGTCTGATCAGGATCCATGCTGTTCGCTATCAGTTTCTTTACTTGTTATAGGGTTTGTAAGCGAACAGCATGGATCCTGATCAGACTGCGCGGATGCGCAGGCTAGTCTGGATCCATGCTGGTCGCAAACGCGCTATGTTGGTTTTGTCATGACATGGCTCAAATATATAAGTTATCATTGACATCGATGTTTAAAGGGATATTCAGGCAAAATAATGACAAAAATATTAAAATGATCTTATGTACTGAAAACAGGCTAAAATGACGTTTCTTGAAGTTTCAGCATGAATGTCTGTTTGAATTTTATACATTTTGGGTTTGAAACGTAAATATATCTACATATGTTGAACAAGATTTAGACGCCAATAGAATCACCAAATAGTTTTAAAACAAGTCAGGTGACTTCAGCCAACCCTTTAAGTTACAATAACAGATATTTTGGATATTGTATGATTGAAACAAGTCTATGTCATTCATTTGAAATGTTCTTTAACGTTTCCAGAGTTCACTTTGACAAATATTGCGAAATCATAGCGCTCTAACCTGACCCACGCGGGTCAAGTTAGGAAACCACCATTTTATTCTTTATATGGAAAAAAGTTTTGTTCCATTGACTGTCTAATATATTCATTTTGAGGGCATTTATAGAATAATGAATGAAAAATTCAAAACTAAGAGATGAAAATTTTGCCTGTGTATCCCTTTAAAACTTGGTCAATATAATTATACCCTTATTATAGGAAAGTGATATATGCATATATGGTACTTCAATACCTGTTCTTCATATAATTGTATGGCACGATATAAATCCAATAAAACATACTGTAACCCAATTTATATTCGCGAATACAAATTTTCGCGTTTTGACGAGGTCGGACATATTCGCGAATATTAATTTCCGCGTTTTCTTGATTTCCGAAAAAATATATTCGCGGATTTGAAAGTCCGATGGGGCCGTAAAATCCATTAGCCGACTATTAATCTTAAATAATTGAGGTCATTATTGGTGTCTTAAATGGGATTAACAATACGCTAGCCTTATATTGTATTGGTAAGTGAATTGTGATCACAATTCAGCAAAACATTTTTCTCTATATATGTACATGTACGCATCGTTCGTCTTCATTTCTAAACATGTCGTTGAAAGGGTGGCGGATAAAAAACAAACCCTTAGAATGCAGGGATGTTTCGGCATCGTTTTTACCTGATCATGGTCTGGAAAGCACACCAGAAAAGAAACGTGATTGACAATAGGCCTACTAGTATTTCATAAACTGTATTAAAATGTGTATATTTATTTTGATTGCTATATTGACATAGAGTTCTTTTGATATTTATAAAATAGTTACTGTAGTAGTTTACTTAGTTTGTGTTTTTATTGCTTGATGGCAATATTCATAACAGTTCATTACTTCCTAACAGGTGCCCGTAAAATTCGAATATATCCGGTAAGTAGCTTTGCATGAACAACGTCTAAAATAAAAAAAATCTCCAATTTATTCTCGAAATCGTGCGGACTTATTCGCGCAAACAAATATTCGCGCTTCGTGGCCATCCGCGAATAAAGCGAATATTAATTGGTCGCGAATATTCGTTGGGTTACAGTAATGGCCTGAAAGTATTCAAAATATTTAGTATCTGAACTTGAATGTTAATGCAAATTACGAAATACATTAATCATTGCAATTAATATCCCTTTTATGTATTAACGTAGATACATATGTAGTACACTACCTATGTCTTATAAAATGTATTCTTAAATAACTCGCTAAATGAAGCTGAACGCAATGAATGAACTTTATATAAAACACGATGAATGATGCGAGGTTAAACCTATTACAAGTATAATGAGTGAATGTTTTGTCACTGACTGAAATATTATCCCCTTTGATCTGCCGTACCACAAACATCAAATTTAAATTTCTCAACGTATTAAATACAACTTAATCTAAGTATAATAGCTTAACCAATTTCCCCGCGTCACTGGTAGTTTAACATTTTTTTCATAGACATATAACGCGTTAAGTGCAAACAGATTCCCTCTCTCCATATGTAAAACTCATATCAATTAATTGTTATGAGCTAAACTTTGCAATCAGGTCAAAAACAGCAAGTTTTTTTATGCAGTTACTATTTCAAGAATGTTATTCATTTATTGCATTACAAAACGGACGATGATAAAAGAGTTTTCTAGAGAGCACTGCTATAAATGCAATGGAGATAGACTGGCTGATAAGATCAAAGGTATTATTAACTTTATGGAATAAAAAACAACACCTCGAATGTAGGGTTGACTTAAATAAGGTTACATTGTAAGTATTTTACACTTATATTCATGTTACTCTTTTATTCTTCCAGAGTAGGAGAAAATTATGTTTAATGAAAAATGATAAAAAATTAGTTTATATGAACATGAAAGAACACATTCATCAAAACATTTATCATCCATCTTTAACTTACTACAAAGTTTAAAAATACCAGCGTTGTTAGAATGTTCTTGCCTAGTTTGATTACATGTATCAAAGGAGCTCAGTAAAATGATTGGTATATGGGAGCGAAAAAAACTAAAATAAAACACACGGTGCGGGGGGGGGGGGTTAATACTTCTACCTTTTTTTGGATTCATATAGATAATTTGTTAAATTTCTTTAAAGTATTGATCGTTCTATTGCTAACAAAATAATGAATAATCTGATAGTATTAAAAAGATACTCATACACAGCAAAATAACGCACAGCAGTGTATACTGGTGTCCCGTGTTTCCGTGGTACCCCTATTTCCAAGGTATCAGGCTTAAACAGTCTAAAGTGCCTCCTAGACTTTATGAACCTACCAGTAGTTTTACTTTTACTATTTTATTGTATTTTTATCGAAATGTTACATATAGAACTAAAAAAAAATTATTTTATTCAGATTAAGAGCAAAGTTTCACTATTTTCCTTTTAGATTTCATACCTCTTAAGAAAATCTTCTTTGTTAAACAACCATTGAGGTATTTGATAAATGCCAAAGGGAAAATAGCCCCTTTCAGATATGAGCCTAGGTATAGGTGTACTAATAAATAAAGTTTACTATTGGTTTTGGTTTGGAAACTGTTAAAATGTAATTGCCTAACACAAATTTACTCACAATGCCGCAGATGGGTGTTAATTACAATGTTATATACATAATTGCTTACATGCAAAAATTAAATGGAATAAACTATGATGCAATTGACATGTCTATCCTACAATATTCACTTTGTTCCCTTTAACTTTTGTTGTCTGTGTTAAACATTTAAGTACCACGGAAATATGAGTCACCAGTAAATTATCAGACGTGATACAGTACAGTAACAGAATTATTGTGAATAAAGAGTGTTATACTTATCTGTTGGCAAAGCAATACATGTGCAACATTTTCTATTTTCAAAATATATCTTAAAACCTGAATTCACAAGAGGCCTTATATATATGTAATTTGGAATCAACTCAATCTTTTACTACTAAACAGTTGTCGTATGATTTTGCAAATTCCTTCAGGATAACGAATGGTATTTCACTGCTATGCTATCTTATCTTTTGATATTAAACATCAAAACTGAAGAATAGTCATTAAATACTGAAACAATAGAAAATATCAGACCGCCCGTTTTGATTCTTTAGAATTCTAAAGAATTCTAAAAATAAAGACGTAAAATGTTTTACCTCTTTAAAATATCTCTTTAAACCCGGATAATTCCGACGTTTTATAAAATATATATCCGATTATGATGAATCAATCAAAATGCTATTTCATTCGCTCAGAGAAATTTTAGATAACGAATAGAAATTTATTGAAACAATATCTGAAAGTTTGATAAAATACACTGAACGAAAATCTCGACGCAATGAGATTATAACGGAAGCAGCTTAAGTGTTATGGACAATTTAATATGTGATTTAGTAAAAGACTCATTATGCCTCAGAATGTTTCTTTCTCAACAACATTTTATTTTTGGTATTTTGCTACCGTTTCACAAAAATTCTCATTGTCACATAGATGAACCATCTTTTTGCTTTCCTTGCTCTGGTGGTAACTGGTATAATAATAGCCAATTAGTATTTTTATGGAAGTCAAAATACTATTTTGTTTTCATTTTGCTACCTTTATGACACATCACTTTACGTTCAGCGCTACTTTCGTCAGTTGTAAAACATCTTTAAGTCCGTTACTTACACATTATTAAACAAATGTGTGACATTTCTCAACAAATAAAAAAATAATTAAAAACTATAATAACTAAAAAATAATTGAAAGAATATTTAATTTTCTGTCGACTTAATGCACTTTCATATAAAACGGGAACTATTTAGTTAAATCTAAATCATTCTAACTTTAACTGGTAACAAAAGATCACTGGGCTAATACAATAAGTATTTACTTGATGACAGAGAGAAAAGATATTACTTTCATGTATTAACTCTCACAGACACGGTCGGGATAATAAATGTTAACATTTCCCCCGTAATATAAAGCAGAATATTCCTGAATATGTAACAGTTAAACCAGAAAAAAAATGCCTAATTGCATCAATCAAAAGGAACCTCTTTTGCATTTACTTGTTTATATTCAATGTAATATTTTCCCTAAGAACAGAAAAAATATTTAGTTCATTCTGTCAAGTTTTAACATTCCTTTGAAGAATAAAATGGTTGCAATGTAACCTTTTTGTGTCTGTTTCACATTCTTAGATTTTGCAAAATCAGCATTTAAATTCCAGACATTATTACAGAAGTTATTTTCTACAAAAGAAAGATACCACTTGCATGGGTATTCAATGAAAACAATGAATATAAATAAATAAAGAATAAGAGATGAAAGTTAATAATTAAATATTATGAAAAGTTGGCTTTTATACCGAATAAAATCTTAGTATCACATGGTTACATCTAACTAAGAGATATCTGACAGTCTACCTAATAAACTTACATACAACGTATTATATTTTTTCATATAATTATATAGTTGTACGCATCCGAATTATTGTTATACAATTGCCAAGTATGAATGTTTACTTGCGATGTAAAGCTTGCAAATTTCGATCTTCTAACAAATCCAGGTACTACTAGTATAACAATAAGTACAATTTCATTAATTTGAAAGATTGAATACAAACTTGATTTTGATACCATTATGCCATTCTTGCGTTTAATTATCAATTAATTGCCGTTTAGATGAACTATCAAATAAAATAATGCACAGTTTATGTTATTACTTATCACTTTTTATAAACAAAAAACATTATTTCCTTTTTCTATTTTGTACAATATCTGAACATTTTGACATCTAAATACTCTAGATTCGCAATACATGTACTCTAAAAAAATATATAATTAACTCTTTTTCTTCTAGTAAAAATAGCTCTTGTTTTATTGAACTGATAATACATTATTTTTCAAATAAGATAAGACATGGTTTCAAATATAACAGTTAAATTATATCATGTTTACTAAGAACCATACAGGCTATGAAAATAAGTGAAAAATAGACACATTTACATAAAGCCTAGATTTACACTTGGTAAAAACTTGTCTTATTTCACACGTTTCCATGACTTATCTTAACAAGTGCGCGTTTAAAATAAAATATTAGCTATTAAAATCAGCTATAATCTCATCAAGTAATGAAAAACCTCCTCTATTAATCAAGATATATCTGGCACTTTTGAAAAAGGTGTTTTGCCCCATAAATCTCAAGAGAATGAAATAGGGTTTTTGTTAGGCGGATTCTGAATAAACTTATCATTGATGTTACTCATATAACAGAGTTTTTTCAAATGTGAATAATATAAATACCTTTCGAATGAAGACTATTAAACATAAGTAAGGACTGATGTTGGATCGGGACGATTGTTTAAAATTTTGATGCGGCCCTAACAACATGTTACGTAAGCTATAAAAAATCGACAATGTCGAGGACTTGAGTTCTACCTGAAAAGTAGTTTCTAAATACGATGCATTTTACATGACTTTCACCGCATTTTTAAAGAAAAAAAATAAACATTCAAGTAAAAAAGGGGATACAACTTTCTTTGTTTATTGCGTTGTTTGTATTAGAATAGATCTCCGTGTGTAAATAATGTGATACTCTTTTGAGCACACTAAATTGTATCAGTAATATTATTAACTAAAGAATTTATATAATAAATTCACGCTAAATTTCGGTCATCTTAGAAGGTTAACGAGTATTTTTTTCAGCTTTCAATTTGCATGGATTTGAAGTCAGCGAATAAACAAATATAAACAGATACAAACGAATTCAACCGTTATGTTAAAAGTTTTTGTTTGCATTGGTTAAATAACAAGGAAAGTTGTAAAACTTACTGACTTCTTCGGAAGTAAACGAACTTGCACCAAGTTTTTATCCTGATTAATACCAAATGCCTTAATAAAACCAGAGAAAACTTAATAATTTAAGTGAGATATAATGTGTTTTAACGTAAATATACTTTAATGACATAAAGCAGAAAAAGCTCCATACACCTTGCAGCGTCTTTCAGTCACCAGGAGCAGAATACATCAGAAGTTGTTTACCGCACAATTGTATTGTCGTGTTTATATTAACTTAAAAAGTTGATCCTGACACAGACAGCTATTTGTTTATTTCTGGTAAGAGTTACAAATTCCTTTGATGAATTCGAATGGTAAATATCATTAAACATTTTTTCTTTTAAAAGTTTTTTTTACTAAGTGTCTGTTTAAGATTGTGGAATTTGCAAATTCAGCAATTTCCAACAGTTTGAGAGTATTAACTTTTAACAAATATTTCGTTTCTCTTTTTTGTATATGTTCTGCAAAATGTATATCGTATTTCTGAAAAAAAATAAACCTAGTAAAATTGCATACACGAGATCGTTTGTATTATCGTTAATACATGCATGTGTACCATTCCTTGTCGCATTTTTTGAAAGTGTCGAATTTAGCTAGTTACATTCAAAACAACACAAACGACTTTGGACAATTGCAACTATCGTGTATCATATTTCATTTAAAGGCGACAACATAAGCACGTTCATATAAGTATTTCAAAAGTACAAATAAACAAAACATCAGCTATTGGGGCAATACATTTGTATCTTTAGTGTTCATTAGAATAAAACTGTGTTAACGAACACTGTTTACGAAACTTTAAACATAATATGCGGCTACGCCAACAATCCTGTTGATAGTTAATGTCATGGAAGTACAAAAGGAATCACTAGTTCTTTAGCGCACAAGATGATTGAAAACAGTTGGCTTTAGAGTATGTTTAATTTCATTTTCATAAAATTAATGATCAACAAAGCTTAAATGGTTACTGTCAAAGCACATAGAAGCTTGACTTGTGAAAAAGCTTTTAGGAGAGCAAGATAATCATATTGTATACGAAACATCGGCATTGAAAGTTTCGTTTGAAGGATTTGTCAGCACTTTTTGTAAGAGTAATGTGGGACTGAACCTGCCATATTTGAATTTGTAGTCAAATAATGTTACAACTTGATCGACTTGCCTGCCCAAAAGACAATGAAACAGTGGCAATAAACTGTGAGTATCCATTTCTTTCTTCACAAAAGGAAGTTATACTTTCAAGGTATTTAAGTACATACATGCAATAAATTTTATTAACATGATCGAAACAACTTCAACATATTGTTAATGTAACCTCAAACAAGATGACAAATTGCCTGATTTTTGATCTCATATCTAGTCATCTAAATGCCGTACAATTATTTCTTGTTTTCTCAACGTAATTGTATTTTCGCGTGCTTACATAAAATACTATAAACAAATAAGTGTGTTTCATCTACTCGTCACTTAAAAAGTAGAATTTGATAACGTATTGAAACAGATACTATTCGGTAACAGACCTGTATTGTTTTGACTTAAAACTTTGTGATCTTTCCATACCATCTACTGAAATGTTATATAAACTCATATAAATTACCTGGTTTGTTAAAAAGAAACGCACTTAATAGTTATAATATTACATACGTCGGAAGTAGTAAATCATGATTCTATGCGACAGGATATAAAATAGTATTAACATTAAATCAAGGAATACAGAATCTACGGTCAGAAACCTTTTTGTAACATGTAACATTGAATGTCTTCTCTCTCTCAATGTTAGTGAAATGCACTGACCGAATGTAAGAAACATAATATTCTGCAGAGCACCAACAAATCTTGCATAATGGTATTGCCACAATCACATTTAGGAAAAAACACAAGTAATACCTGTCCAATAATGTGCACAATTACACAATTAAGGTGAGTTTTGAAAAATAGCAAAAAAAAGCTTTGTTTCAAGAACGGTCGAGCGTTGTACAATATCATTTATAATGTTCTGTAAAAACTTACTTTGATATTCAATATGATTTAATTAACATTGTTTTTACAATACTTTTTATACGCTTTTTAAACTCATTAACTCGTCTTTAATTTAATTTTCCATTTTATAAAATTACCTTTCTTGTCAAAATATTCTGATGTGAATATGCTGACAATTTATGTATGACTATGAAGATCCTATAACCAGAAGGTATTTCTGTCGACATTTTTACTTAGCAACATATTTTAGAATGTTCTTAAAAATGCTATCAAAATGTTATTTATAAAATAACAATGCTCATATTCTTACAGGAAAAAGAATTCCTATGAACTATTTTCTCATTTCCCCCTACTAAATTTCTATTTATGTACAGTTCGAAAATATCAAAATGAAATACTTCATTATTCCTTATTTGACAATTTATAAGGTAACATGTAACTGCACCATTTTTTTGTCTTAAAATATAACTGGTGAAGAGCTGATATCAGTATTTTTACATGTTTTCTTCTCTATGTCTATCTTTGTGTTAAAATGTTATTGTTGTATATGTACACATACATACAGTTTGAGGTAATGTTACTTTAAATATTTATATGTTTACAAAATATATTAATTTTGTTTTTAAAACGTGCAATGTGCAAGAAATTTCTACAGTTTTTCAGTTCACTTCAGAATGCATCACATTATCATTTTAAACATCTTATCGTCATTTATTTAAGGATATTCATCTATGACTAACAATTACTCATATATTTCATATCAATTCATTCGATAAGCAGTCTATCATTTTTTGCCTATAAAATACCAGCTAGCTAATGTGTTGTTTTTTATAATTATTTATTTTCAGAATGGAAAATAAAATGATTACTCACTTAAAGAATGCGTATCAAAACATATTTACTTCAAGAATTTCGACTTATTCTACTGACAAAAATAGATGTTTACATCTTTAGTTTTTGTGGGAATTCAGTCATAACTACCTTTTGCAATTTTTATAAACACCATAAAATTGAAGACTTAAATTAATCATTTACTCAATGTATGTGACATTTATACAGTTATTCATCCTCTTTGAAATCATTAGATACCATTCAACCCTATCAATGTTTACAGAACAGAATAAAAAATTACAACATTGTTCATTCTCGCGATAATTCTGCATATTAAGTTAGTTTGTATGTGTAATAATATGTAATATTATGGGTTACATGCTTACTCAGTCATGGTTTTCATAATGCGTATGTGACATAAGAAATATATTCTTTATAATAAAATAACCTTATTATTTGTAAATTAATATTTAACCGAAATTGCTACATTTGTAGCTGTTATAATACAATGTAACACTTTACGGAATTTAAATATAGTTATATTTATACCTCACATTAAACATTCTACAATAGACTAGATAAAAACTGAGCATTATAATTATAATAGATCGGTTTCAAGTACATGTTACTGATATTTTATTTTGCTCCGGATCTGAATTAATATAATTTCACTGAACAATAGCATTAACATCAACAAAGTAAGTAATCTCTCCGATGTAAATTCATTTGACAAATGGGAATTGAGAAATAAACGAAAGAAAACATAATGTAACTATTTGAAAGGAAAAATAACATACTATATAAATGTCGATTATGTTTTATATGCAATATGTTTTATATGCAATGGGTACAACCAACGAAAATCTTTTATGTATAATGCTTATTTCGACATTCACACTATATAATTTATCTTTCACTTTTATTATTCACTTTTACATATGATATTCAGCTGATTTAAATGTATTATTATACATGTATATACTTATGTATAACCGTCTCTTTTTTAAATTGTATTGTATAACATGAATAACATATATATCATTCCCTATTTTTTATCTTATCTTATCTCATCGTATCTTATCTCATCATTATATCAAAATTGATACACAAAGCAAATGCTTTTTTTTGTATTTGCTGTGAAGTAAGTTTGATCTGAAATTTCTTTTTCGGACAAAAACCAATGAACATGTTCACAGTTGAATCTTTAATTGCAAGTGATGTAAGAATAAACAATTTCTTTGATGTGTACATAAAACTACTTTCTTCGTGTTTCATTGTGTGTGGTTTGTAGAAACAATGATGCAAGTATGAAGTAACGTTGATGAACATGATAAAGCACGTCGAGAACATGTTTCATTCTTATCACATGTCATCTTAATATAAATTTATGTTTCTCTTGACGTTATTACAAAGGATTATAATGTCAGCATTTTATGTTTATTGTAGGAGAATGGTTCCATAAAGAACATAAACATACGACTTAACTTATTAGAATCAAGTATTTCTGTAAATAAATAATTACTAGAACAAACAGACTATCATCTACGTCAATGAATAAATTCTATAAAAATGGAAATAAGACATACTCATTAAGATAATTTAATTCATTTCACTACAACATAGCCCGTAACCCGATTGGCTGTCAAGATAATATAGCATATAAACCTAACCTTGAAACTCCGATCGTTTATTGATACATTTCTCTCAAAACTGATTACATACAAGATCAATAATCTATGCACTGATTTTTCAATAAATAAAACATCTTGAAATCACAACCATTACAATCGATAACACAGCTAACCTTTAACTACATGATGTTTGCAAAAATATAATTATTTCATTGATTGAATTTTTTCAGTATTGTAAGGCATTGTTTACTCGTGTAATATTCCTTATAATGTTACCTATATAAAACAATTGGTAATCTTAGAGGCTTTTTAAGAATTATATCTAGAACTGCATCAAGATTGGGTAGAAAAATCAGTTATCAGATTGGATGGGATACGTTGAAAGTAACCTTTGAGTATATTTACACACTGATTTCTTTGTGGTTTATACATTCATAAGTCAGTTGTAAATGTACTGTTTTACATGAAACGCTTGATCCCTACCGATCTAGATCACCTGGTTTGCTTGATCTCACCTTTCATAAGTTCCTATATTGGAGGGTAAATATATAGTAATAATACCTACTGGAATAATGATTAATGTAATACATATTCAAGGCGTTACAGCAAATACAAACTGATTATTCACCAGTCATTTATTTAATCGTTTTCCGATGAGCTATTTCATAAATTTAAATAAATCAGCAAACAGTAACTACTCTATGCTCGTTTGTATTGAGTAAATATGTTTTATTGAGTGATTGAATAATAAATCTTTTTCTCATTAAGACCTTCAATGAGGGAATCACTGACGAGTTTAGGCAAAATGCAATATTAATTGATAACTGATATACAGTATTATACATGTATGATGTTTAATTATCCATACGGACATGTAATCAATAACAGATGTATTTTTTTATTCTTTGTGTTTTTGTCCCAATACTTTTAATTAAGCCGGTGTCTCTAGGCCACATTATTCATTTTTAATCGTAAAGGAAATTCATTAATTTCAATTTGTAGTTGAATCTTTAATTTTTGAACTTTTCAGAGTTTTAATTGAAAATAAGTGAGTTTCAGCATAAAAATCAGAAAAAATAATTGAAATAACCTTAAAGCTGATGTAGACTTACAATATTGTCGTTAAGAATGAAAAGTATTAAGATATTACCACCCTAACGGGCACTATAAGCAACTGATAAATTTATATCATAGGTCAGATATATACCTTAAAATACACCTGTATGCAAAATTTAAACAAACTTTACCTTAAGGAAATCGAGTTATGGCCACTTTTATGAACTGAGTCTAGGGTGTATGAGGGCCCTTTTTCAGAAATGAGTACCCTTTAAATATTCTGCATTAACATTCTAATGTAAAACGTTTTCTCATTATTTTTGGTAAGAAACATACAGTACTATTCAGTTAACAATCAACATAAACAATATTATGTTTTTTTTACTCATAATTTATAAAAATATGTATAAAAATGTTACCATACCCCACCCCATTATAACACCTGTTTGACCATTTTCCTACTTAGGGAGCCTAATTTAGAAAATCCTTAAAATTTACCCAAATAAGTGCCTGTTTTCAAAGTTTCCCTAAACTTTCAAAAAGTATGTTGGTTGATCTTGTAAAATATTAAATACTTTTACCGTCTAGTTTTGATTTTATTACACTTTGAAAATATCAGGTACCATATTTATTACTAGATTTAGCATTATTTAAGCAATAGATATCCTATAAATTAAATAATAAAAAATAAACACTTTTACCTACCCAAAATAGATGTAGAGATACATAAATAATGTTAAAAGAAAAAAAAGAAAGAAAAACAAATGTTGTCCCATATGAGGTTTGAACCCATGGCCCTCAGTTTCAATGTAGTTAACATAAGTTGTAGCCTATTTGAATACTCTTCAAAGCGGAGGTTAGGCATAAGAATGGTAATACCTTCAGTTAAATTTGAATAATTTATATTTTAACTAATATAACAAAAGATAACTGGGCTTATATATTGAGTATTTACTTGATGACTGAGAGAAATGATTAAGAGCATTGCTCAAATGTATTCACTCTCAAAGACACAGTCGGGATAATGAATGTCAGTATTTTCCCCATGACATAAAACAGAAAATACCTGAATATGTAACAGTTAAACGAGAAAAAATCCCTAATTGCATCAATCAAAAGAAACGTCTTTTGCATTTACATGTTTACATTCAATGTAATATTCCCCTTAGAAAGGACAAATATTTAGTTCATTCTGTCAAGTTTTTCGCATTCTTTTGAAGAATTAAATGGTTGCCATTATTTTTTCTCTCCATTTAGCGTTTCTGTTTCACATTCTTGGATTTTGCAAAATCAGCAATGTCTTCTATAATTGCATTTAAATTCCAGAACTTACGAGTATTACAGAAGTTATTTTCTTATAAAAAGGAGCACACTTGCAATAATACTTAATGGTAACAATGAAGATTATGAATAAGAATAAGAGATGGAATAATTGATGATATGATAGAAATTAGAAATTGGCCTTTTACTTTGCACTTTCTATAAGTGTTCAGAAATTGAATAAATTCAAAGTAACACGTGGTCACATCAACCTAAAATATATCTACATAATGAGCCTACATACCGCGTACCATCAAAATTCAAATAATTTAAATGTTTTTCTTTTACATATATACAGTTGAACAAATCCGAAGCAAGAAGGTCTTTCCAAATTTAAGATTAAAGAAATATGTGTTGTTTTGGTATATTTTAACTGATTTCCAAATCCAGAAAATATATAGGTAGAAAACGGCGTCATATTTTCAAACAGTATTATTATTGTTAAACAATTGTTAAATATGAATAAGTAATCAGACTATTTTGAAAAAAAATGTCTGTATTCCTTTCTCATATTAAGTAAAATAAGAAATAGTTTAATTTGTAACAGTCAAATTATGTAATACATACTGAGAAACCTACACGTTAAGCAAATAGAAACAATTAAAGCCTAGCTTTAAAAGTGCTAAAACATGTTTTCTTTCACACGTTTCCATGACTTATCTTTACAAGTGCGTGTTTAAAATAAAACATTAGCTATTAAAATCAGCTATAATCTCATCAAGTAATGAAAAACCTCCTCTATTAATCAAGATTTATCTGGCACTTTTGAAGAGAATGTTTTGCCCCATAAATCTCAAGAGAATGAAATAGGGTAATATTTCATTTTTTTTGTTAGGCGGACTCTGAATAAACTTATCATCGAAGTTACTCATACTAGTTTTTCAAATGCGAATAATATAAATATCCCTTGAATGAAGTCTATTAAAACCATATTAAGTAAGGACTGATGATGGACCGGGACGATTGTTAATGTTAATGTTTAATAACACTTAGGGCAAAAATAGCGTTTAATTAGACAACAGAACCATAGCGTAATGAAATGTAATTGCGAAGGAATCACATTAATGTTTACTTAGGTCCCATATTACATTTCCAAATTTTGACGTGGCCCTTACAACATGCTACGTGAACGATGTGAATTCGAAAATATCGAGGACTTTGGTTCTACTGCGAAAATAAGTTTCTAAATACGGTGCGTGGAACATGACTTTCACCGTCTTTTAAAAGAAAAAGTAACATTTAAGGTATGGAAGAGATACAAAGTTATGCATGGAAAAGAAATCTTTCCTGGCTTAAAACTTATAAAACTAAAATAGTTTTTGTTTGCATTGGATTAATACCTCTGACATTTACACTCAGAAAACAAAACGAACTTACTTATAGTATTTATCCTGCAAAAAACCAAATGCCTTTGTAAAACCAGAAAAAATATTCTTAACATCTTAAGTGAGACATATTGTGCAGTAATGTAAATATACTTAAATGACATAAAGCAGAAAGAGTTCCATACACCTTGCAGCGTCTTTAAGTCACCGGGAGCAGAATACATCAGAAGTTGTTTAACGCAGCAATTGTATTGCAGTGTTTATATTAACTTAAAAAAGTTGATCCTGGCACAGGCAGACATTTGTTTATTTCGTGTAAGAGTTACAAATTCCTTTGATGAATTCGAATGGTAAATATCATTAAACATTTTTTCTTTTAAAACATTTACTAAGTGTCTGTTTAAGATTTTGGAATTTGTAAATTCAGCAATTTCCCACAGTTTGAGAGTGGTAACTTTTAACAAATATTTCGTTTCTCTTTTTTGTATATATTCTGCAAAATGAATATCTTATTCCTAAACCTAGTAAAAAATTGCATAGACTAGGACGTTTGTATTATCGTTAATACATGCATGTGTATCATTCCTAGTCGTACTTTTTGAATGTGTCGAATTTAGCTAGTAACATTCAAAACAACACAAAAGTGCTTGGACAACTGCAACTATCGTGTATAACATTTCATTCAAAGTGACAATATTAGCACGTTCCTATAATTATTTCAAAGTACAAGGAAACAAAATATCAGCTATTGGGGCAAAAAAGTTGTATTTTTATTGTTCATTAGAATATAATTGTGTTAACGAACACTGTTTACGAAACATTAAACATAATATGCGGCTACGCCAACAATACTAAGGATAGTTAATGTCATGGAAGTACAAACGGGAAAGACTAGTTCTTTAACGCACAAGATGATTGAAAACAGTTGGCTTTAGAGTATGTTTAACTTTTGTATTTAATTCCATTTTCATAAAATTAATGATCAACAAAGCTTAAATGGTTACTGTCAAAGCACATAGAAGCTTGACTTGTGAAAAGGCTTTTAGGAGAGCAAGATAATCATATTGTACACGAAACATCGGCATTAAAAGTTTCGTTTGAAGGATTTGTCAGCACTTTTTGTAAGAGTAATGGGGGACTGAACCTGCCATATTTGAATTTGTAGTCAAAAAATGTTACAACTTGATCCACGTGCCTGCCCAAAAGACAATGAAACAGTGGCAATATACTGTGAGTATCCATTTCTCTCTTCACAAAAGGAATTTACACTTTCAAGGTATTTAAGTACATACATGCAATAAATTTTATTAACATGATCGAAACAACTTCAACATATTGTTAATGTAACCTCAAACAAGATGACAAATGGCCTGTACCGTTTTTGATCTCATATCTGGTCTTCTAAATGCCGTACAATATATTCTTGTTTTCTCAACGTAATTATATTTTCGCGTGCTTACATTAAATACTATAAACAAATAAGTGTGTTTCATCTACTCGTTACTTAAAGAAGTAAAATTTGATAACGTATTGAAACAGATACCATTTCGGTAACAGACCTGTATTAATTTGACTTAAAACGTTGTGATCTTGCCATACCATCTACTGATATCTTATTTAAACTCATATAAATTACCTGGTTTCGTTAAAAAGAAACGCACTTAATAGTTATAATATATCATACGTCGTAAGTAGCAACTCATGATTCTATGCGACAGGATATAAAATAGTATTAACATTAAATCAAGGAATACAGAATCTACGGTCAGAAACCTTTTTGTAACATTTAACATTGAATGTTTTCTCTCTCTCAATGTAAGTGAAATGCACAGACCGAATGTAAGAAACATAATATTCTGCAAAGCACCAACAAATCTTGCATAATGGTATTGCCACAATCACATTTAGGAAACAACACAAGTAATACCTGTCCAATAATGTGCTCAATTTCAATTACACAATTAAGATGAGTTTGAAAATTAGCCAAAAAAAAAAAAAAAAAGCTTTGTTTCAATTGTTTCAAGAACGGTCGAGCGTTGTACAATATCATTTAAAATGTTCTGTAAAAACTTACTTTGATATTAAATAATTATGATTTAATTAACATTGTTTTTACAATACTTTTTAAACGCTTTTTAAACTCATTAACTCGTCTTTAATCTAATTTTCCATTTTATAAAATTACCTTTATTGTCAAAATATTCTGATGTGAATATGTTGACAATTTATGTATTATTATGAAGATCCTATGACCAGAAGGTATTTCTGTCGACATTTTTACCTAGCAGCATATTTTAGAATGTTACAGTTTGAGCTAATGTTACTTTAATTATTTATATAATTAATTATTTATATGTTTACAAAATATATTAATTTTGTTTTTAAAACGTGCAATGTGCAAGAAAAACGTCTACAGTTTTTCAGTTCACTTCAGAATGCATCACATTATCATTTTAAACATCTTATCGTCATTTGAACTCAAACCGTGCATTATTCTACAATAATGCACTTAGAATTGATATCTATTTCCTAAATATTACATATTATTACACATACAAACTAACTTAATATGCAGAATTATCACGAAAATGAACAATGTAATGATTTTCTATTCTGTTCTGTAAACATTGATAGGGTTGAATGGTTTCTAATAATTTCAAAGAGGATAAATAAATGTAACATACATTGAGTAAATGATTAATTTAAGTCTTCAATTTTATGGTGTTTATTTATTTTTATTTTTTTCTTCGAATGGAATATTGCTATTTGAACCAAAAAACGCGTATACTTCGTATTTTGGTAAATTACAATTAAGATGAACTCGTACATGTATATTAAATAGAGGTACCATATTTGTTTTGTTATTTGAAGTTAAATTTTTCAATATATTTTAGGCGACCGAAACGTTGTCACTTCAGGATATTGGATCGCCAAGGATAAAAGGCGTATCATTATTTTTGCAAGGCATCTTCATACCGAATCTTTTTGTTTCTATAAAAATTGCAAAAGGTAGTTATGACTGAATTCCCACAAATTTAACTAAAGATGTAAAAATCTATTTTTGTCAGAAGAATAAGTCGAAATTCTTGAAATAAATATGTTTTGATACGCCTTCTTTAAGTGAGTAATCATTTCATTTTCCATTCTGAAAATAAATAATTATAAAAAACAACACATTATTCCTTAAACAACACCTTCCCTAGCTGGTATTTTATAGGCAAAAATGATTATCGAATGAATTGATATGAAATATATGAGTAATTGTTAGTCATAGATGAATATCCTTAAATAAATGACGATAAGATGTTTAAAATGATAATGTGATACATTCTGAAGTGAACTGAAAAACTGTAGACGTTTTTCTTGCACATTGCACGTTTTAAAAACAAAATTAATATATTTTGTAAACATATAAATAATTAAAGTAACATTAGCTCAAAGTGTATGTATGTGTACATTTACAACAATAACATTTTTACACAAAGATAGACTGGAGGAGAAAACATGTAAAAATACTGATATCAAAAAAATAATGTAACCTTATAAATTGCAAAATAAGGAATAATGAAGGATTTCATTTTGATATTTTCGAAATGTACATATTTATTAAATAGAAATTTAGTAGGGGGAAAATGAGAAAATAGTTCATTGGAATTCTTTTTCCTGTAAGAATATGAGCATTATTATTTTTATAAATAACATTTTGCTAGCATTTTTTAAGAACATTCTAAAATATGTTGCTAGGTAAAAATGTCGACAGAAATACCTTCTGGTTATAGGATCTTCATAATAATACATAAATTGTCAGCATATTCACATCAGAATACTTTGACAATAAAGGTAATTTTATAAAATGGAATATTAGATTAAAGACGAGTTAATGAGTTTAAAAAGCGTTTAAAAAGTATTGTAAAAACAATGTTAATTAAATCATAATTATTTAATATCAAAGTAAGTTTTTACAGAACATTTTAAATGATATTGTACAACGCTCGACCGTTCTTGAAACAATTGAAACAAAGCTTTTTTTTTTTTTTTTTTGGCTTATTTTCAAACTCATCTTAATTGTGTAATTGAGCACATTATTGGACAGGTATTACTGTGTTGTTTCCTAAATGTGATTGTGGCAATACCATTATGCAAGATTGTTGGTGCTTTGCAGAATATTATGTTTCTTACATTCGGTCTGTGCATTTCACTTACATTGAGAGAGAGAAAACATTCAAATGTTAAATGTTACAAAAAGGTTTCTGACCGTAGATTCTGTATTCCTTGATTTAATGTTAATACTATTTTATATCCTGTCGCATAAAGAAATCATGAGTTGCTACTTACGACGTATGATATATTATAACTATTAAGTGCGTTTCTTTTTTAACGAAACCAGGTAATTTATATGAGTTTAAATAAGATATCAGTAGATGGTATGGCAAGATCACAACGTTTTAAGTCAAATTAATACAGGTCTGTTACCGAAATGGTATCTGTTTCAATACGTTATCAAATTTTACTTCTTTAAGTAACGAGTAGATGAAACACACTTATTTGTTTATAGTATTTAATGTTAGCACGCGAAAATATAATTACAGTCGACTCCGGTTATAACGAACTCAATGGGACATTAAAATATCGTTCGTTATATCCGAAGTTCGCTAAAAGCGAAGTAGCAACAACTTTCTGACTTGTTTGGATGGGGAAATTTGCCGTGAAAAAGCCATATTCTTCACTGGTTACCTGTGTAACCGGTATTTTACTGCAGCGGTTATTTAATGGTTATTTAATGCAGGGCATTTTATTGAGCAATATATTATGTACATGGTACATAAATTTATTCATGTATTGTCTTTGAAGTTCTTACCATTTGTTTTCTTTTGCTATTTGTTTATTATCGTTTGGTTAATATTGCAAACACAAGCAGTCGATTACTTGGCAATTATCGGGCATTACATCAATCAACTGAGGGTGTGAAATACAAATTTTCCGTAACAAATAGGAAATTATGTTGCGAGAACATTTTTTCAAAATCTTTATTCACTGAAGCCATAACTAACTTGTGCAATCATTCGATTGTTTAATTATCGGATAGTGTTATTCGTCGACTGATCCTAATCGAGCGCATCCCGATATTTCAATTATAACAGTTTGTTATAACCGAGGAAATTTAAATGTTTTCCGTAATTTGGGGCCTTCAAAAATGGTTCGTTATAGCCGAAAATTCGCTATAAGCGAGTACGTATTAAGCGATGTGATTTAACATAAAATAAAGAAGGAATCGGCCGGGGATGTCAGATTTAGTTCGCTATTAACGATAATTCGTTACAAGCGAGTTCGTTATAAGTGGAGTCGACTGTACGTTGAGAAAACAAGAATAAATTGTACGGCATTTAGAAGACCAGATATGAGATCAAAAACGGTACAGGCCATTTGTCATCTTGTTTGAGGTTACATTAACAATATGTTGAAGTTGTTTCGATCATGTTAATAAAATTTATTGAATGTATGTACTTAAATACCTTGAAAGTGTAAATTCCTTTTGTGAAGAGAGAAATGGATACTCAACAGTATAATATTGCCAACTGTTTCATTGTCTTTTGGGCAGGCACGTGGATCAAGTTGTAACATTATTTGACTACAAATTCAAAAAATATGGAGGTTCAGTCCCCCATTACTCTACAAAAAAGTTCCTTCAAACGAAACTTTCAAATGCCGATGTTTCGTGTCAA